>NC_034596.1:50345737-50451992 GCF_900095145.1 Mus pahari
ATTTTCCCTTCCCCTCCCCCTCCCCTCCCCTCTCCCCTCTTTCTTCCTTTCCTCCCCATCTCCCACCCTCTGACAAAGTCTTACTCTATAGCCTTGGGTGGCCTGAAACTGACCCTATATATTTCTATTTCTTTTCTTTTTTGTCTTTTGAGACAGAATTTCACTATACAAGCTTGACTAGTCTAGAACTTACTATGTAGACTAGGCTTGGCCTTGAACTCATAGAGATCTGCCTGTCTCTACCTCCCAAGTGCTGGGATTACAGGCATGTGAAACCAGGGTTAGGAAAGATATTTTGAAGGGAGAGCTGATTTTCTGATAGAAGAGATGGAGAAGAATAGGAAAGAAAAATCAACATTAAACTCAAGATTAAGTCTCAAAATTTCTCTTGTTCTCTTATATATATGCATATATATATACAAATGTTCACTTAGAGGTAAGACATGACACAACTTGGAAGATTGGATGTTTATAATAGAATATGTATGGATAATGTGGTTAAGTCATTCAGTCAGTTCCATCTCACTCTTTGAAAGTCCCCTTGGAAGGGTCTTGTTTCTCTGTAGGTTTGAATGCAGTTTGGGTACCACAGTGTGTGGGTGACTGTCCAGGCTCTGTTGAGACACTGGCATAGCAAACCCCATTCTACTCCATATTTTATGGTCAATCTTGAACATGTTACTCATTCTTGTAAGTTTTCCTATTTTCTGGTTGTGGTCTAGGGCTTACCACGGGACCTCACGAACTATTAAACACGGGACCTCACGAACTATTAAACACAAGCTCATTAGAACAGAGTCTGGTGCACACTAGGTACTTAAGTGCTACTCTCAATTACTTAGTAGGTACTCAGGGAAAAATTAGTTGAAAGATCATCTTACATTTGGAGTGATTCCCCTCCCGGTCACCCCTTAGTCATCCATACCCCAAACTCATTTGGATGTGTGGCTGATGTACGAATAGGCTCCTTCAAGTAAACCTTGCTCTCTTGTCCAGAGAGGAGAAATAACAGATTTCATTGTGCTCAGTGTTGTTACCTGCCGGCTGTTGGTGATGGTAATGGAGGCTGGTCAGCAGCCTTTCTGGCAGTATTTGATTGACAGACTATCAAACAACATTTAAATATCTAATACATAAGAATATTAGTGTTTTCTTATTTTTAGCTTAAAATGTTGAATGTGTATTAAAATGAGAAAAATAATTTTCAGGATAGATATGACTTTCCTAGTACATAAAAGCAATGAGATGACATCAAAGAGGGAATAATATTTTTTTGCCCCAACACAGGAAATTACTATTTTCCCCTCCATGTTTATACTTCGATGCCTAATATCTCCCTTCTTCTTGTTCTTTTTTTCTCTTTTATTTGAGTGTGGGTTGTTGTTGCTTTTATCCTTCCTATCATCAGCAACTTATTTGGTTCCCAATCCAGGAAGGTGCATGCATTGCTGCTCTGGAACCTGGGCGGTCTCTTGGTACCAGAGGGCTTGGAGGAGCAGCTCAATTCTACTTTCCCTGCGCTTGGCACTTGAGGGAGGCACTCAACTTCTGTCTGAGTTCAGTAATCCTGGACCTGTTTCCTATATCCCATACAACTGTACATACAGACAGTAGCTGTCAACAAGTAGCAGGCAAATGTTGAATTAGAAAGCTGTTTGGATTAACTTTGTGGATCCCTATTTGAAAGGAGCATGGAGTCCAAACAACTCCATCACTCATGGGCAGAGCAAGTGACGTGAGTGTCAGAGTATCGGCTGGACTGGAAAGTTAGGGTTGCGTTCTTTTCCTGGACCTAGGGTTTGCACTCAGGTGGAGTTTCACAGGCACAATTCAGGCCATAAACTGATACTCTCTGTTGTTTTTTTTATTAGCATAGCATGAAGGCAAAGTATTCAGTGATAAAGGATTTTACTAAGTATGATTAAAATATACTTGGTATACAGCTATGAATATAAATATATAAAAGGATATTGATGAGAAAATTCTGAAGTCTGTAAAAGCATGTGTATTCTGACCTTCTTATCCAGGTTCAAATATCTTTACCTAATATGTGATATAGTTATGGCACGTGGAGAGTGGACATTTTCTTTTTACTATGTGTTTGAACGAAGAATCCTGCCTCTATGTACTCTTCCTAGGTTTGTTCTTTGCTACCTACTGGCACATCTTTGTCACATTTACACATGTACCAATGAGAGTGGCCCACTTGACTTGCTGTCAAGTGACCCAACTGTTGAACCTCACGATAAATTAGTGGTCATCACCATTTGCAATAACATCATTATCATTAGTAATTAATACCGTGAGTATTCACACAAGAATGTGAATAAAACTTGGTAAACAGACATCCATAGTGTTGAACAGAAAGTATTTCTAGACCCACTCTTGTATGGTCACCAGAACAAAAAGATGGAAGCTATGTATAAGCCTGTTCAATAGATTCTAGGCCGTGGTCCAAGAGGCCGTTCTGAGATACTTTCATAAGCTAAGACTTACAGAATCAAGTTTTTAGTTGTGACTTTAAATCATGATGAGCTACGGCAGTGGTTCTCAGCCTGTGGGTTATGACTTCGTCGGTGGTCAGATGACTCTTTCATGGGAGTCACATAACAGATATTCTGCATATCTGATACTTACATTATCATTTGTTACAGTAGCAAATGATGTGTAATAATTAAGATAAAACAACCAACACTACAGTGGAAATCTACTTTGTGTTTACATTTTAGAGCAATGAGTTAAGGATAGGAACTTCTGACAGTTTCTATATATAACTGGAGTATATAACTATTTAATTGACTGGATAAATGTGACTACTATTGTTTAGCATATAAAAACCATAAAAGTTCAAAAATCTATGTATAGTCTCTTGAATGGTATCTTAATTTTACGTGTAGATTAAATGTTTATATATAACTTAGTGTATATATAAATGTAAAATTATTTCATTCTAAAAATCATTTGAGTAAAGCCAAAATTACAAATCGAGGCTATAAATTCATGCTTCTGTCAAACTTCTAAAGGCCGTACTCTGTATTGGAACTTTGAAAAATGTCATAATTTTGATTTAATGAGCAGTGAAAAATATTAGTATCTTTGCATTAAGTCATAGCATTCTGGAGTAGTGATGGGAAAACCATTACCCCTAAAAAGGAAAGGATTCACTTGGAAATTAATCTCAGTAACACAAGTTTTCCACAAAACACAATATTCAGGCTCACTCTATGAAGCTAGGCCTTTAGCTCACTCATAGAGGAGTCCCATAGCACGTGTGAAGCCCTACGTTCAACCCTCAGCACCAAACAGGATAAATATGGAAACCATTCAATTGTATTTGAAAATTTAGAAAAATCTAAAATGTAAACATTAAAACATGTCAATTTCCAAAGGCAAAATTCTCTTTGCCTTGGAAGTACCCTAATGGTCTGTACTGCCTAATGAGCCACACTGTGCAGTGATGTCACACCCATTCTCTCTCCTCAATCTGTATCAACTTCCAAGTGAACATGTACCAATGAAAGAGGACTCATCCTAACGTCAAGTGGTACTCTGCCATTCTGTAAAGCAGGAGCATCATTTGTTATAACTCTATGTTTGTTACTGAGCTAGCAGAAGATGCTGGGTCAGGGTGGAGCAGGCGAAGGTGCATTCACATGGCTTGGCGGATAGCACCATCAGTGCTGCTAGGATTAGTTTGCTAGCATAGGTAATGAATTCATTGTCGTGTCTCTCCCTCAGACGAGCACCTTATCAATTTTCTTTCATATAGATTTATTTATGATCTATGTTTTAATTATTGTAGAAGAAGTTATAAACTAAAATTTAAAACTCTCTGATTTCTACAACTTAAGCTAAAACATAAAATAGTTTTGATATTCTAACAGGAAAGAGAATGCGTTAGGCCAGAACTTTTTAAATGATGGTTACACCATTATTGGCTTCTAATCTCATTCTAGTCACTGGACTGTACGGTAATGCTTTACTTTGGATAAAACAGGATTGATTGAAGCTGTTTTGAAAGTTGGTTGTCTCCCTTCAGACATGAATATTTATTTATGAAGAAAGTATTTACCTCTTTGGGGAAGTGGTAGGTAGTTCCGGTCTCAAGATATTGCTGGGTGAGTTGACATGCAGCAGCCTTTGATTCAGTAATTACTTAGTGAATGCTTTCTCTTTTTTTAAATTGGATATTTTCTTTATTTACATTTCAAATGTTATCCCCTTTCCTGTTTTCTCCTCCGAAAAACACCCTCCCCTTATCCTCCCCCCCTTCCCCTGCTCACCAACCCACCCACTCCTGCTTCCTGACCCTGGCATTCCACCACACTGGGGCATAGAGCCTTCATAGGACAAAGGGCCTCTGCCCACATTGATGTCTGACTAGACCATCCTCTGCTGCATATGCAGTTGGAGCCATGAGTCCCATCATGTGTGCTTTTTGGTTGGTGGTTTAGTCCCAAGTGAATGCTTTCTAAACACTAGGGATTGCTCTAACTTCTCAGTGTTCAGTAATGAGAAGGATACCTGGATTTCTGCAGCATGGTGATGTTATACCATTAGGAACGACAGACAGTAAATGGGCACATAATAACTTGAAAAAAAGTAACATAATTAGGACAAAGGGGTGACAAATGGTTTTGAGACAAAACAGGACATAGGAAGTGTCTTAAGAGTGGCTAATGCTCACAAGTTTTTACATGTTTAGAAAGGAAAATCTGTTGTTATGGGGAACTTAGGAAGTATTCTTTATGGAGGTAACTCTTGATGCTAACTTTGAAGGATGGGAATGAATGAGCTATGCTTGTATATGACCAATGGAGGCTGAGAAAGACAACTGTTCTTCTAGTCTTGTTTGACTAGACAGGAGCAAGGCCAGTGTAGCCTGATGAAGAAGTAGGGAAAGTGGGTGTAGCTTTATATGCACTTTCAGTATACCTTATCCTGGAGTCAAAGAAAAATGGAATATGTGTCATTTTCTAGTTTCTGTGTTTGTGTGGAATGTGTAAGAAGGAGGAGAGCTGAAAGGCTGAAAGATAATTGCAAGGTGACTGTATCAAATTTCTGTCTGCGGGGATACAGCTTATTGAAAGGCATCTGCGTGAACATGGGGTAGGGTAGAGACGTTCTTGCATACCATGAAAGTGGTTTGCAAACTGGAGAGCTGGAGAGCTGATCTTCCAAGTCCTGCGTGGGGGCTGTGGTTTACAGGACTTTTTCAGCAGGATTCATCCAGAGAATAAATCTTAAATATATTAACAGAGCACCAAAACCAGCTCAGGAGACATTGCTGGTGAAGTTTAGGCAGCGAAAATGATCCTGCAGATTGGTTAATTATCAAAAGATGTGAGAAATATTGAATTTCTGTTACATATAAAAAACAACTAGACATTAACACGAAAGGAGAGATGGAAGCTGGTGATCATCAAGTGAATGACCTTCAGGTTCACCTTTGAAATGAGTTGCTGCCTGTATAGGAAAACACATAGTCTTTCAATGTTTGTGGAATGTAAAGCTCTATCAGGGTTTACTAATGATGGGATGAACGTGTGAGGTTAGTATGCATTGTTTGAGAGCCACCACATTAAGGAGAGTGTGTATCATAAAGTTCTGATCTGGGGTCCAGGATTCACTCTCTGTATCCCATTTCTTCCATCTAGGTGAAGGAAATGAATCTTACTTTAATCTTTTCCTTAGAACTTCTAATTAAAGTGTTGCATTTTATTTATTTATTTTTAATATACAAGCCCTACTTGAGAGATATTCTGTTACAAAGGAAGTTGGTTTTTATCTTTTATATCCTAGAGAAATTGTGACAGAAATATTTTATGGTCTTGTGACTGGGACTCATCTTTATTATATTTTCCTTTATATCCAATGTTTAACTTATTAAAAGTCTCTAGACTATGGGGATATTTGTCGTGGTCTATATTTTTGGTCAAACTCTGGGACTTTAATGAGCATGAGGAGTCACTATTAGCAGATTTTAGTATTGCAGCTTGCGTCATTTCAAAACGTATCCATTCCTTTGGGCAGTTGGCCTTGCAGTTTCTCATTTTGTATCTATTATTGGAAAGTTCCATGTGAGCTTTATTTCTCAGGAGTGTCCTGCATACCCTCCTCATCTGGTCTGAGCTCATAAAGCTGAGACCTCTAGTGTCTAACTGATATTCAGCCCTCCGAGATGGCTTGCTATGGCACCTGTGGTTCACCTGGCAGCCAAGTGCTAGGTAAAGGAATACATTCTGTAGCCATGTTTTTTAATTGATGAAAATGTGTAGAAAACGACACTAATTGCACCAAGTGTCAGGCAGCTTTGCTAGTGAAAGGGGCAAGGGCTTATTTAGACATTAACTTAACTCATGTGGTATTAGTTAAGGGGCACAGTGGTAGATAAATGCTACAGTTAACTAAGAACTTAGTAAGTCTTTAACAAAGTATGTTCAAAGTCCACAGACATATACTTTGCTTAAGAAGTAACAGTTTAAGTTTAAGAAGCCCTGGCATTTGAATACCTGTATATATTGGTACTTATTTAATTGGTACAGTCAGAGAATTGCATTAAAGGCTTAACTTAGTTTTAAAATTATTCTATTTAAAAGGGTTTCTGTGACTATATATTTCTATGACAGTTACTATCAAGCTTTAAACTAATCAATAAAAGTGTCCCACAAATTTTATAAATAACTCTTTATATTTACAATTATCATTAGAATTGAAATACCAGGAAGGGGGCAACTCCAAATCCCTTACAACTTATATTTGTATTACCCTTTCCAATCCTAAAAAAAAAACAAGCCAGGTGGTGGTGGCACACGCCTTTAATCCCATTACTTGGGAGGCAGAGGCAGGCAGATTTCTGAGTTCGAGGCCAGCCTAGTCTGCAAAGTGAGTCCAGGACAGCCAGGGCTATACAGAGAAACTCATTTTCAAAAAAACAAAAAACAAAAACAAAAAAACAAAACAAAAACAAAACAAAAACAAAACAAAAACCAAAACCAAAACAAAACAAAACAAAAACAAAAACAAACAACCCCCCTTGAAAACCAAAGTATTTAAAGTATTTTATTTTAATTTTTTTGTAATAGGACAGTTTATAATGCCCAGGCACTAATAAGCAATAAGGCTTCCAGAAGACTTAGGCTTCTGGGAGGATAGTGTGGCAGACCCTGTGTTAGGAGACAAAGCGGTTCTTGCTGAAAGGCCACCTGGGTCCCTGGCTGGGGATTTTATCTTCCCATAGGTGCCAATTTACTAATCCCATGGACAGGAAAAGGCAACCTAGTAGTTGATAAGTGGACACTGGGATTATTTACTAAGTTATTTCATGGTATTTGTTAACAATTTTTACCTTCATAAATTGATTCCACATAATCCTTACAGAGTAATGCTTCTCCTTTCTGGAAGACGTAGAGATAATATGGTGCCTCTGTGGAGGCTTTCATGCCACTGAAAAACTGATTTTGTTGTGGCTGAACAGAGGAGCAGGAAGATTATATTAGCATAGACTTTGGGCCATTTGCGTTCCCATAGGGTACTGAGTGTAGCTGATATGGCATGTCTTGCCTTCAACAGTTGTTTTAACAAGATATCCTTCATATACAATATGCTAAGCTGGAAGGCATAACTGAGTAATGCCAGAAAGAAACACTGTTGCAAAATTCTTGACTTTCATCTTTATCTGATTAATCCAAGGCAATGTGTTACTTATAAGAATGCATTTTTCAACTGAATATATATGATAGAATATTTATTCTTTTAAATATCTATAACTTCACAAGAACCATTTTTTGGAGTGGAAATTTTTATTCTACATGTTTTTCTGAAGACTTCCAGGATTTTAGGCGTCTGGCATAAGGAGGTAGCATAATATATATTCATGTAGTAAGTGCTTCCAGTACCTATTGGTAGGAGACACTGTTAGGCACTGGGAGTATGGCAGTGGATCTGACACTTAAAGGTCTGTTTGTGTTACTGTGAGGTTCAGACTGTATTTATGTTACTGTGAGGATGCAGGCTCACCATGCTAGAATGGAAAGGGGTGGGAGGTGCTGTGGAGTGGCAGAAATACCAGACTGAAGGGATGGCCAAGGGCAAGTTTGGATGCTCAAGAGCCCGGTGAGGGAGTGGTCCACCTTGTGAAGTCAGCAGACCCTCCGGCATGGGCAGACTCTGAGACATAAGTGTTATCTTTCCCAGGGACACCTTTCCTTTTTTCTGGGTTTAGGTTTTCTTTGTAATGTGTGGCTCAGTTTATATTGTTCTGCTTTTTTTTTTTTTCCTAACTTAGGGTGGCTTGTGGGAAGGAATATATCCTGAACTCACTAGATGAAAAGTGATATGAATTATTTAGAAGAAAACATAAAAATCGTTTCCATAAATACTTCAAATTGCACCTTAACGAGAAACAGTGTTTTGTAAATGTTTAAAAGTGTAAAAGAAAGCCTTTCTACTCTAAAAATGCTATCCTTACTAATTTACTAATTAACACTTTCCCTCTGCTTAGCACTTTCCAGGACCTGATTTAATTACAGTTTCTAGCACCTTAAAGAGTGTCTTAAAGGGAGACAGGGCTGCTTTGCTGAAACATTGCACTAAGATACTTTTTTTTTTTTTTTTTTTGCCACTTTTGGCTACAGTTTCCATGAAATAGATCATCAGTTTTCACTTCCAGACCCTTCATTGAAAATACCTGCAGTTTTGGTGGATGAAACTCTGGCTGCTCAGGGGTGTGTCAGCTGTATCTTTACATCAGTCTCCAGGATGGAGCTTATTGACAACTTATTTAATAATGTGCCAGTAGTTTTGACTTTGAGCCTAGAAATAAAATGGAGGAGACTCAGATTCTCCCATTCATTCCAAACTTGGAGGGTCCTGTATTTGAACTGGTTTCCCTATCCTTCTTAGAAAGGTGCCTGAACTATAACTGACTTAAGATCATTTGGTATTGTGAGTACCACTACACTAAGTAGCCAATACCACATAAACCACCAAGTTCTTTAAATAGGAGAAAGTAAGAGATAACTTAAAATGTGGCAGAATGGTTAAGTGTCTATGAGATAATTTTTATCCTTGAATAAAGTAGCTTTGGTGTAACGAAATTGATAAATATGTCCCCATTGAAGAGAGGGTAGAAGAAATTCTCAACAAGCAAACATTATTTATAAGTATTTATTCCTTCCAAGAGAATTCACATAGAAATACAGGGAACACAACATGTGGTATCCCATTTCATGGGTTTCTTAAGCCATTAGAATTTGGAGAATTTAAAATGACTTTAGAGTAAGTATCTTATGGAACTAATTAGGTTTGATATCAGAAGCAGTTGGGAATTATGTAAAGTCATATTTCCAGTGACTGTAACCTCAGGAACAGGAAACTGCTCTTCCTCTGCTAACAGCCTGCCTCCTCTGTGAGGCACAAACAGAGCTCTGCTGGTGCTATGGCTACTCATGCATCAGCCGACATGGCCCGGCATCTTGAGCTCCTGCACTTACTCTGGGCTTGTTTTAAGAAATATTGACGTCAAAGTGCTCTTCTTCCCCAGTTCTCCAGGCATCTACTTCCCTCTCATGTCCACCCTGAATCCTTGCCTTGTTCTCTCACTGGGGACACTCAGATTCTAGGTGTGATTATCACTGCCAGACTAGAGAAGCTTCCAAACTTTAAAATGTATTTATTTCTTCTTACTCACCAGAAAGTTCTGCACATCTTTTCGGGGAGAAGGGTTTAAGGATCAGTGTTTCTGAACTTAGCATATCATTTTCTCCTAATGTTATTTTACAAGAATGAAGCAAGACCCCAATATATGAGATTGTTGAGAGGGAGACAAATGTCACAGTGAATGTCCCCCTTGTAAGGACAGGGCAGAGGAAGATGGGATCGGAAGAAGCTACAGAAACTTCTTGGAAGGAAATCAAAGTTTAAAGTTCACCTAGAAGCTTTGAGGCTTTGGCCAAACATTCAAAATGAGAGCCATGATATGAGTTAAAACCTTGAGGCAAAATTGGGCATCTCTTGGTTGCTTTCTAGCTTGAGCTCCTAAGGTCTGAGTGAGGAGAGCCCATCCAGAGGTCTTTAAGGTGTTGTTTAACTGGGGATGAAAGCCAGAACCTTGAGCACGCCAGGCAAGCACTGTACCACAGAGCTACCCCCAGGCTGCCTGGGCTGTAGCCTATGATTTGCTTCTGTTCCTGCTTAGCAGAGACTCTGCTCTTTCTCCTTACCTATTTCCAGGTCTGAGCATCTTCCACAACACTCCTTGTAGGCTGCTAATAAGTGCCACTTGAAGGAGTGAGCTAGTTCCCAGTGGTCTTCGTCACTTACTGTACACTTCGCTAACGAGCTGTTGTCTCCCATGAACTTAGAGGAATGGAACTGTTCTAGAAACTCATCCTCACCCTGCCTGTTGGCAGAAAACTCTGGTCTTACAGCACTTTCAGCAAAGGGACTTGTGCTCCACAGTATGCTCTCTGGAAGTCATGGGAGAAATCATACTCTCGTTTCAGAACATGTAAATAAACTTACGAAGCAGTCAGTGTGGATGTGGGAGTTGAAGCATCCACCCAACTTAAGAAAAGAAAAGAGGCTAACTTTCCCCCAGCTTATTTCGGAGAACATTACTCGTGCGCTAGGCTACCAGCTGTCAAACAGAACTGTTGCTCCAGCTCTGCTTTTAGTTTGTTGCTGCCTTGCATCCTGATAGCAGTGGCTTCAGCATTCTGCAGAGGTTGTTTTGTGTAAATAGACACTGCCTTGTTTCCTAAGTGAAAAAGAACATCCATTAGGTTCCCTTCCAGACTCATATCCCATTTGCACAGCCTCTGTGCCCTGAAGATTCAGGTGCCCTGGTCTAGATTGTCTTTAACTCTTTTGTGTCTGGAAGTTAAGGTGGATCAAAGATTGCCACAGTCCAGGGTTAGTGAACTGGTGTATCCACCTCTGTCCTCATTTCCTCATTTACCAGCACAGTCAGTACATGCTGTCTGGTCTCATCAGGTAGACCACTTCTTTACAGCTCTGGGTGTGTGTGAATCAATGTCTATTGAACCACTTTGTATGACAGTCCTTGGGGCACACTTGTGTATTTTGGGGTTATTTTGGTGTGAGCAAAATGGAATACTCTGGAGAGCAAAGTAACGTTGTTACCATAGACTGATTTATAGGACTTTTTCCTGGACAACCGAACTTGCAATGATTTCTCTTTAAAGATTTATTAAAAGATCAATTGTCCCCAATGATTGGTCATGCCAGTGAGAAATAAGCACTGTTAAAGCATCCATGAAAAGGAAAATTGTGTTATCAACACAGTTGGCATTCGGTGACTAGTGCTGACCAACCAGCCCAAAGAGAACGGAGACAGAGGCTAATTGAAAAGTTTAAAATGGATTCTCATTTGTGTTCCTTTAACTAATGGCATCTATGAGGTTATTTTGATCTGTTTGTCCCAGAAGGTCTAGTGTTAAACGAGGAGGCCTTGGTAGGTGGAAGGCACAGACAGCTAGAATCAGTAAAGTCAAGCAGGCTCTGGAAGGACATTCACTTTGTCTCTGAAATTTACATTTGCTGAAGATTTCTTTTGGAAATTTGATATAAAAGATTTTCAGAGCTTGTACGATTTGAGTGCAACTTCTTCCTTTGTCTCTTGTTTTAGTAAAGTATAGCCTACAATTTGTGTCTCCCTGTGTTGGTTTTGACGCCTCTCATGCACTGCGCTGTCAAGTCTAGAAATCTGGCAAGACCTCTTTGAATCAAAATAGGATTACATAGGACTTTGTGCCAGGCTTAAAGCAAGACTGTTATATGTGGAGTTTACACTCCTTTCTCCAGAAGACCTGAACACTGGACTAGCCTTAAGGCTGGCAGTCCCTTGGCCATGTCAACCTGAAGTAACTTGAGATGGAAAGCTATTCTGGAAGGTTCATGAACAAGAATTTGGGGGATTGGAACTGACGTCTCGGGACAGGCAGTGAGATGGTGCTTCAGACTGGGGGAGCTGTCATATAGTTCTCTTAGTTTTATAAGACTCCACACAGGACAATGGGAGTCAGGGTGCAGTGTAAGTAAACTTTAAGCTGTATATACTTTTAAAAAATGCACTTTTTTTTCTGTCTATGACTCATCTTTCTGATAGAGAAAATTGCCATGTCTGAAAGTTAGTGCCTTCTACAGGATACAAATGACTTTGAGATGTACTCCTTAGTCAGGTTATCCCTGAGTACAGAGCCCTGTAGGATCCCCAGAGTGAGAAGGCACCATAGGACCACAGGAACTCTGGGGAAGGCTCATGACCAATCTGATCTCTGGCCACAGCAGTTAGGCATGGGATCCCAATCCTCCTTTGCCCCAGAAGGTTCTCAGAATTGGAGTTCATGCTGTCAGTTTCTTAGTTGTCTGAACCCCTAGTAACTCGGCATTGAAAGGTATGCCAAGAAGGAGGGCTTCTCAATGTGTGTGTGGCCGGAGGTGGAGGTAGGGCAGGTCATGGAGTTATGTGGTTCAGCCATCGTTGACAGACACTTTCTCAGATGCCAGAAGTTTTAGTAAAATCTAAATCCCAACGAGTGAGCTCTTTAGTATGTTTACGTTGGTGGCTGGCCGTCAGACCAGGTGTCTCTAGATTCTTGGCATCTTATCCAGGAATGAAGTAAAGCCACACAGTCTCCAAAGAAACCATAATCACAATGAAACAGTAGTACAGATTAGAAAGGATGGCAGTGCCAAGACTGACAGGAAGCCACACGAGCGAAGGGACTACTCACTCACCAATTATTGTCTGGGGAATTCGTTTATGAGGTTAAAGAAAAGGAGTATTTTGGTTTCTAGGGCATACTTTGGGTGGTTCTCTATTTTGATTTTGACAGATTGAGTTATACAACCATTTCTCTGCTGTGAATGTCTCTTCCTATAATGATTTTAAACATATGCACATCCAATTATGCATAGGCATAAAATTCTAAGTAGGGTATTTTCTCTGAAAGTTCACTTCGAGGACACAGTGTACACGGGAAACCAGTTGAAGGTGGATTTGCCTTCTTACTCTTGATTCTAGACATTAGCAGAGTACATTTAAATGGTTTTGTTTCATGGTAATTAAGGGAAGGAAAAAACTTATCCTGTTTTTCAGAGATGAACAACTGTAGCTCAATGAAGTTGTAGGGTAGGTTGCCAACACACCACTACTCCATGCTTTGTTAAGAAAGAAGTTTGGTGTGTGTGTGTGTGTGTGTGTGTGTGTGTGTGCATTGCCTGTGTAGATAAGGGTCTTGGACTGGCAAATGCACTATTAGAAGACAGGTCTGTGTGTAGCCCAAGCCAATTAGAGTCCCAGGTTACTAAGCTATACCTTTTGTTTGCTGACCTTTGATATACCCTTGAAACCAAAAATAGTTTATTTATTTCCAATTATGACATAGAAATGACTTCAGTTTCTTGTTCGTGCTTTTTTTGAAAATATATTCTCTTATATGATCTATCCTTATTACAATTTCTACTTCCTTTACTTCTCCCAGTTCCTCCCAACCTCCCTTCCTGTCTGGATCCACGCCTTTTCTGTCTCTCATTAGAAAAGAACAGGCTTCTATGAGATAAGAACAAAACATAACAAAATAAAACATAAGCTAAAACAGAAGTTGTGATGGAAAAATCACAGAAAGGAAAGAGCAAAGAGAAAGCACAGATTGAGAGACCCACACATTCACACACTCAGGAATCCCCAAAGAGTATTAAACTGAAAGCTATAATCTGCATGCCGAGGACCTGGTAGAGTCCTGCAGGTTCTGTGCTCGCTGCTTTAGTCTTTGTGAGTTTTGCTCAGTTGATTTAGAGGGACTTGTTCTCCTGGTGTCCTCCAATCCCCCTCTCTCTTACACTCTTTCTGCCTCCTCATCCTTGGGCTTCCCAAAGGGGGGTATTTGATAGAGACGTCTGTTTCAAGGTCTGTCTGTCTGTCTGTCTCTGTCTCTGTCTCTGTCTCTGTCTCTGTCTCTGTCTCTGTCTCTCTCTCTCTCTCTCTCTCTCTCTCTCTCTCTCATNTCTCTCTCTCTCTCTCTCTCTCTCTCTCTCTCTCATGTCTGGCTGTGAGTTTCTATATTTGTTTCAGGGCGAAGATTCTCTGATGATGGCTGAATAAGGCACTGATCTATAAGTATAGCAGAATATTATTAGGAATCATTTTATCACTACTTTTTTTTTTTAAAGGAGACTAGGAATATTTGGCTTTACCCTAAGTCCCTGGGCTATCTGGTATCTGTTTCTTTTGTTACTGGTTTGTTTGGTATGGGTTCCATCTCATGATTGTCGGCCTTAAGTCAAATGGGATATTGGCTGGTGATTCCTATAAGTTTCATGTCACCATTGCCCTAGCATACTTTGAAAACAGAACAGCACTGTAGATCAAAAGATTTGTGGCTGGGTTAATGCTTATGTTTCTCTTTTGGTAGTCTGAAGAATACCTTCTTGTACCAAAGACTATAGGGATGAACGTTCCATGTAGGCATCAGCTCCACCTCTCCATGGTCAGTGGCTTATGTGGGTGTTGACTTCAACAATAGGGCCTTGCTGTCAGTTTGGGAAGAGCAACCTATTGTCTTGGCAATGGCTTGCATTGTTGGGGGATTTTCATGGGACTCCTTTGGCCAATAACTCAATTGGATGTAATCCAATCCCTGTCCTAGAAGCTTTGTTTAGTGACAAGAAATGGCCAGTTGGGACTCCATTTCCATATTTTGGAGACTTCACTAGGATCACCTTAATATATTTTAGGAGATTTCCATTGTGCTAGGTTTCCATAGCACCCCTCAGATACTCTTCAGTTGTGGCTGTCTCTCCCCACATTCCCTCCCTCAACCCCATCTCACCTCCCCTTCCATATCTGATCTGTCCATTCCCAGCCCCCAGTCCATCCATAAAATATCTTCTATTTCTCTGTCTCAAGGAGATACATGTGTTCCCCCGAGGGCTACCAGCTACCACAAATTTTAATTCAGTACAATTAGTAATAAATTGTGAAAAAAATGACAGGATTTTTCTCTACCTTATTAAATATATACTGAGATTCTAGTCAGGTTAACTTCTAACGTTCCTGGGAATTTCCTTGTGGACAGTCCAAAGGAAAATATGCATTGGAATGATAGCACAATTTACCCACCATAACTTGTGGGTGAAGCCTAACTCAAGACCTCCATTTTACAATGGGTTATAGTTTATAAGTTAGGTTTATAAGTTAGGTTAGTATTGCCTTACAAAACTGTATCATAGATAGAGTGTAGGATAACCCAATGAAAATAGAGGTATAGTATTCCTTGATTGTCCGTCCATATCCTTGGAATCATTCTAAGCAAGACAATCATGTCCAACCTCTGTCAGAGTGATGGCATATGCAATAAAAGGGGGAAGAGGAAAGAGGGGAGACCCTTGAATCACTTTGACCATAGAGAGTGAAGAATCCACATTATTCACTCTGTGAAATTGATGATGAAAGAAAAAATGATTGACAGGTACTGAGGGAAGCCATTGTTCTTCACACGAGACAATATGGACAACAGGTGTTACTGTATAGCACGAGGAGTCACCTGTACAAAGGTGACAGATCTGGGCCTCATCAGAGTATTCTCCTCTGGAAGGGGGATGGGCTCACTGGCCATGCTATGAAACTCTCTCTCACTGGCCATGCTATGAAACTCTCTCACTGGCCATGCTATGAAACTCTCTGGAATTCTGGAATTGCGTGGCGTGTGGCTAGTGTGCTGTTTCTTCCTGTGCAGTGACTACTTGGAGAGGCTCAGTGGGTGAGTCTTGTTACTAAACTGAAATGCTTGTAGATCTTTATGTTCAGCAGAGTCCTCTTTCTTCCAAGTAGATTCATACCACAGAAACTGTACTCTTAAAATATTAAGCAAATAATTTTTTGTGAAAAGACATTTTATGTTGATATTGTTTCATTTTTTAATAATATTAAAATACTACCACCAACCTGGTCTGTGAAAAGACATTTTGAACTGAATGCATTATCTTTTATTTTAGATTTATATTTACATATTATTATGACTGAAAGTATTATAGTTACTTTCATGTGAGTTAAAACTCTACTGTAACAATTCATTGACTAAATATTATGATGGTAGTCAACTTTCACTTGGAAGTGTTAATTATTCACCTCGTAGTGCACTCATAAAAAAGATTTACCAACAGTCTCCTAGGAGTAGAAAGCATATTGTCTCTTGATATATTTCATAAGCACATTCTCCCCACACTCGCAGAACAAGGTCATTATGCTTTCTCTTCTGTGACACCCAGAAAGCTGTAGATTCTCGCCCTGGGTTGGACATGCCACCATATGTTTAAAATGATGTGCACTTTTCTTCAATGTAATGGGCACTGGAGGCTTTGTGTAGTTGACTGGGTTATAGAACATCTTGATTAAGCAATTACCAAGGATGTTTTGGACGGACTGTATAGCACATATAGACTATGTTTTGAGTTAATGACCATTTCCTTTATATTCTTTCCATTTAAAACTCAAAAGGTTAAGCTTTTTTTTCTAATTTTATTTGTATACAGTTATTTTATGAAAATATGAATGGAGATATATTTTGACCTCTAGTCTAGTATTTCAGATGTTGTTTGTTACTTCTGATCCTCATCTGGGGTCCAGGGCTCAAGTTAAGCTGTTGATCAGGAACCCTGCTGCAGTAAGGTTGGCTCATGGCAGGGACTAAGCCACACATTTAAACATCAGTCTTCACCCCTCACATTACACCATCTTAGCACACAGAATTCATGTTTACTTCCATTGTTTTGCTGTTGTCTTCTAGCTGTTTAGGGAGTCTTTCTAGAACAAATGTCCTCTTGTAATTGTTAAGACTGCAGTAATTCTAGACTTCTTAGTTTTCTGTGAGTTATTATGTCCTGCACAACAACTTCCACCTAGGTTACATCTCTCAATTTAAAAATTATCCTCTTGATGATTTTGTAATGAGCATCCTGGCTGATTCGGGGTTTGGTTTTGTTTCACTACTCTGGTCAGTTGATGCAATCTATGTTTCTTCTTTTTGATTCTTAAATAGTTTTACATTTACTTATTTAGTGTTTGTGTATGTGTGTGGGGGGGTTGTGGTCATGTGTCTGGTTGTGTGTGTGTATGGTTTGTGTATGGTATGAGAATATGTAAGTGTGTGTGGGTTGTGTTCATGTGTGTGGTGTGTGTGTGTGTTCCTGTGAATGTGCCATATTGTGCTTTTGGAGACACCACAAGGGGGAAAGAGTCTGTTCTCTTTCCACAGTGTGAGTGCCAGGAATCGAACTCCGCTTGTCAGGTTTCCTGGCACGCCTTTACCTGATGAGCCATTCTCTGGGCCTGTGTTTCCTAACTCTTAAATTTTTCTGTTTTGATTATGGCTTATGTTCTGTTATGTCTTACATTTACCTTTCCATGTTGTCTATGTATTTCCTTCCTTTTATAATATAAATGATTTTTTTTGAAGGGAACATTTTATTTCTTTGTGTTTAGCATAGCTACTTTTCTTTTGTGTGTCAAATCAATCCACGATTTGTTTACTGGTTATGACTGTATTAGTCAAGACATTCCCCAGTTATAGTGTGCCTGGCCACCTTAATTTTGTGTGCCTCGGGGATATTAGCTAAGTCCATTGCTGTGAAGCAGAGTCTCTGTGAATTTGGAGAGTCCTAGGGCTGCTGGGTCTCTGTGAGGATCAGATCACCGGAGGAGCACAGGCAGAGTCATAGAGGCTTGTGCAGTTGTCACAGGACCACATTATAAAAAGTTCCTGTTTGTAGTCTCACTGTCCTATTATTGTTAGTTGCTGTGATGGACTCGGGATCAGGGTTTGGCAGTTTCTATGGGAAGCCCTTGTTTCTAAAAACATCACAGTAAACTCGGGATGCTTGCTCCCAAGTTGGAGTTTCCCTGAGTTACCATCTCAGTTGTGGAGAAAGAAGAGGAAAGGTAATATCTGACACACAGACTTGTGCGTGTAACCCATGGTAATGGAGGGAAGCAGATCGGTGAGATGAGGGGCGTCAGGCTCTCTCCACGCCGCACCGAGCACACCTTCATTCTGATTTAAAATGAATTCCAGTGCTTGACCTCGGGTGATTCCTTGTCATTTCCCCCCACCCCTTCTTAATGAAATAATGCCTCCTCATCTTCTCTCCTATCCTGCCACATAACCTCTCTGTTAATCTGGCATGGAGAGTACAGGCATCCATCCCAGGTTATTATAAGAGTTAGAAAAGTTGTAGAAGAGGTTTGTCATTCCTTTTAATTTGCTAATCATCCATGAATTGCCCAGATTCTAGCGTGATGTGAAAATGTAGCCCAGAGGATGGGGCCAAGGCCTCAATTTTAGTTGCCTTATGATAGTGGGTCTGCAGTTAGATCTAGGTCTCCAGGCTATAGACGAAGCCAAGTGTTTTCAATTTAAATTTCAATAAGAGTGGCAACAATACTAAACATGCTATGAGAACATGGATGAAATGGTATTACACACAGTTCCTTTCCATTCATAGATATTTTAAAATTAGAAATTTCAAGCCTCACATTTCTCCCAGAATTAGATCAAATCAAACCTGGCAAATTAGCTTTATGTAGGACATTTGTTTTCTGACCATGACATTATTAATGACCTCTGTATAGATAATCACATTACTGCAGAAAGGTATTAAGTATAACACTTCACTTCTGTACAGTCGTTAAAAAAAATTTATGTTGATCCGAATGAGGCATCTAAATTGGTTAACTAGGTTAAAACAGGGCTCACAAGTCATAATTTTTTTACAAATGTAACTGTAGAAGGCAGTAGTTCTAAACATTGATCTAGTGAGAGTTGAGGGGGAAACGTATTTTCAAATTTAAATATACTAAACCATCGTGCATACTTGGATAGGTCCTCAAGCAAAGGATCAAAGCATCACATTGAATGAAGAGTGAAGTCTCAGCCATTCTGTCTAAAGTAGGTGATGTTAAGGTTAGCATAGCTTACCAATATGAATCAGTTTTCACAACAGGAATAGCATATTTTAATATGTGCCCGATGTTGTCATCAGCTTAACTAGAGTAAGGAGTGTTCTGCTCCTCATACTGCCCTTCACGTGCCTGTCTTGTGACTAGTAAGGGTCTCACTCCTCTGCAGCCTTCCCTAGTTAACGGGAGAGAATGCCCACAGGTGAAGTTGGTCTGTGCCATGACTTCACTGAAGGAAGGATGTACCTGGAGCTACTCAGAGCGAGCTGATGGCTGCCCTCACATAACAAGGCTTCACAGCCTCCTTTAAAATTATACTTTTTCAGGAAGAAACCTCATTAGCTTATTTTCCTTTATAATACTAATAACTTTTGAGTAAGGTCTAAAAATATTCTCTTTTAATCATTATAGAACTGACTATGCAGATGAGAAATTATTATTTGGAGGCAGGCATTTAAAGAGATGCATTCAACAAAGTTTCATTAGTTAGTGTATGATCTCCTGAAACAGTTTCTGCTTAGACATGGCAAGCCAATATTTCAGTTGTGAAGAATTTAGTTTATGATATTGATCTCCCCTCTCCATTGCTGGCCACACATTTTTTTTTATCTTGTTGATTTCATGTGAAATTAGGAGTCCAAATTCATTGCTGTCATAATTGTATGTGTAAGTCCCAGTCGAGCTGATACTTGTTCCAAGTCTCAGTTCTGCTGTGTTTATCACTGGTGTTATTTTTTTTCCTGAAATAGATGCTTTGCTGAAAACTTTAATGAGTGTGGTTTTCAGAACGTGCAGTTATTCACACCAATTTGAAAAAAAATAGTGAACATATATAACTGTAAAATTATTTTTATTTTAAAATGGCAGAAAAGTAGTTAAAATAAATTCCCTGGCTTTGAATAAGTTAGGGCAGAATTCCAAGCAGCCATCAAAAAGTGTACACAGACCCTTGGTATCTTGACAGTGCTGAGTTCTACATCATCTAAGACCTGTTGGAGGCGACACAGTGGGGTCTTTACCTGTAGCGGTGAGAGGCGGGAGTGCGGAGTATATGTGGTCTGAGTCTTTATGGACGTGATCTGCATGTAATCAGGGGAAATTAATTCCCTATGCTGCTGGCAGGCAGCGTGTACTTGTTAATTATTCAGGTGGATGACAAATGCCAAGCAGAGGTTCTCGCAAAGACAAAGTTTGTATGATGCGTGTTTAGTAACCGATAGGCCTGACATTCTGTGGTGTCTCATTCAGCGCTAATCCTAATAAGCTGCCTGGTGAGATGAACGCTTTCCTCCTGTACTCTGTGGAGGAGGCAGAAACTCGAAGGAAATTCATGATTGCTATAAATCCTGTGCTTCACGGTATTCTTGGTGGAGAGAAGTACCTTGTTCAGATGAATAACAGCAAAGATGAATAACACAAAGTCAGGATGCTGCTATGATGCGGAGTCCTGGCATGTGGAAAGTCTTACACCGAGCCATGGCCATTCTTCTCTGTGGTGAAGGTGCTTCTAGCTTAACTTCATGAGTCTAATGTACACGAAGGCGAGCTCTCTATGTTACATCAGCAGCACATACTGATACAGTCATGATGCTCTGGGTTTTGTTCTGAATGTCAAGTGATGGGAAAGCTTCCTTTCCTCCTTAATCAGTATACTTGAGCTTCAGAGTTTCATGCATTCCTGGGCCAATAGATTTTCTTAGTAGAGAAAGAGTTCCTGAGAGTCTCTGCCAGTGCCTGACTAATACAGAAGTGAATACTCACAGTCATTCATTAGACAAAGCATCGAGTCCCCAATGAAGGAGCTAGAGAAAGGACCCAAGGAGCTGATGGGGTTGCAGCCCCATAGGAAGCACAACCATATGAACTAACCAGTACCCCCAGAGCTACCTGGGATTAAACCACAAACCAAAGAAAACACATAGTGGGACTCATGGCTCCAGCTGCATATGTAGCAGAGGATGGCCTAGTCGATCATCAAAGGGAGGAGAGGCCCTTTGGTGCTGTGAAGGTTCTGTGCCCCAGTATAGGGGAATGCCTGTGCCAGAAAGCAGGAGTGGGTGGGTTGGGGAACAGGGGGAGTGGGGAGTGGGGAGTGGGGAGTGGGGAGTGGGGAGAGGATAGGAGATTTTTGGAGGGGAAACTGGGAAAGGGGATAACGTTTGAAATATAAATAAAGAAAATATCTAATAAAAAGCAAAAAACAAAACAAAGGAAAAAAAAAACCCAAGATGCCTACAACTATCTGAAGTTCTTTATATATGAGAAAATTAAATGTCTCCTTTTCAAAAAAAAAAAAAAGAGAGAGAGTTTCTTGTGGGGATACGGACATTAACTTAAAACAATAACAGAAACTCTGTGATAATTGATCACCTCGAGTATGAATAGAAAGTACCAAGAAGTTAAGCTTACCAATTCCTGAATCCTAGTTGTGGCTTTGACACTTCACGGTCACCTGCCACCCCTGCCCTTTCATGTTCAAACTTAATTCATGTAATGTCCGAATCAGATAATGAACCTACTTCGTTTTTGAAACCCAAGCTAAGTAGTCCGGGCCTCCAGCTCAGGTCATACAATGCTCGGTCCCTCTGTGCCTCAGTTTTCTTATAGGAATGACGAATGTTAGAGTTGAACTCAGTCACATAATCTGCATTTCATTGTTAAAAATACTTTTCTTCTGGTTGCTTGGGCGTTGTGTGTGTATCCGTGGTCTGAGTTTTATGGAACTCAAGAAGGCCCTGTTTCTGCCAGTGTGTCTGGAAGGAGAATGTTTCTCGTTGCCCTCTGTGATGGTTGTTAATGACTATGGAAGTCTCCCAGCAGCCCTTCTGAGCTTTCTCCTGTTACCGTAGCGTGGGCTTCACAGCACTTCCAATGTTGTTTGATTACCTTGGCTCTGATGGCCCTTTTCAAATGTTCTAACGGTTATCCTAGCCACTTTTCTGAGCAAAAAGGTGGAACATGTGTATATCTGGCAACCCTGATGAGGAAATTAAACACTAGAGATAAGGTATAAGACACTCTTGTGGCTCCTTCTTGCCATTTTTTTTCCACTTCAAGAGTAAATTTGCCCCTAAAACCATACATTTTTTTCTATTATCACTTAATAAAATGATGGCTTATAGTATGCATTTTTGATGTTTGACATCTTCAGAGATTATTTTATGTGTATGGATATTTTGCCTGCATGTATGTCTGTGCACCATGTGCACATATGGTGTCAGTGGAGGCCAGGAGAGGGCATCAGATCCTCTGAAACTGGAGTTGCACATGATTATAAGCAGCTGGTGCGTGCTGGGAATTGCTCTTGGGTGGTCGGTAAAAGCAGCCATGAACTCAACTGTTGAGCCATCTCCCCAGCCCTGATATTTAACAGCTTTTCATCACCATGGTCTCTGTGAGATGGAGCCATGTATTTATATAGTATTATTGTTTGTTCCTTCTTTTGTGTGTGTTCATGTGTATATGCGTATGTGCTTGTGTGTGTTAATGCAGGTGCGTGCATATGTGTGGTATGCTTGTGGAGGCCACAAGTCAACATTGATGTCATCTGTAATTGCTCCCTGCCTTATTTTTTGAATTGGGGGTCTCTCACTAAACCTGGGGTTTCACACAACAGTGCATTCCTACCTGAGTGACACATTTCTGCTCATTTATGCTGGATCTTTGTGTAGATACATAAATTGTTTAGTCATAGGTTTTATATATATATATATATGTATATGTATATATNTGTGTGTGTGTGTTTGTGTGTGTATCCACCTTTTTGCTCAAATATATATATATATTATATGATATATATTATATATGATATCATATATGATATATATATGGTTGTCCTTTGGAAACATCAGTTTTCGAAAGTGGCTGTTTTTTTGCCTCTTTATTTACCACCATGTATTCTGGCTTGCATCTTTGCTAATTCTGCTGAGCATGCTCTTGTTTGTGATAATATGCTGATTATTGAGGATGAGCACATTTTTAAATGTAGACTGCTCGTTTACTATACATTTTTTTAAAGTATGTTTTTAAGTTTGATGGTAACTTTTTTCTGTAGTGTTAACTTTTTTGTTGAGTAGCAAGACTTTCAGATGTGATCTTCATTGATTTTTATGAGATACACCTGTTCTCTCTTTATCTTTCTTTTTCACTCCTTCAAGTATATCCAGAGATAAAAAGAAATTCTCTGATATTATATAACATGTTTTCCCCATTTAAAGTATTGTATCTTATTTAAGAACTGTTTGTGGACTCCACAATCTCCAAAATGTTTTCACAGAACCTTTTGATTTGAATCTGATGTGGAATTAATTTCTCATACACTTATGCATAGCAACTGATATGCAGAGGTGTGTGTGTGTGTGTGTGTGTGTGTGTGTGTGTGTGTGTGTAGGGGTGGGGTAGACAAAGGGAGAGAGATAAGATTATTGTTTCTGCCAGTGCAATTCCAATATTCATTTGATGTTAATATTTTTACAGAAAAACTACCCACATTTAACAGTACTACTCTAAGCCCTTTGGCTAGTGGTTTGTTTTAATATTTAAAATAACCTCTTTAGAAAACAGACCCAGAAAGGTAATATAGCTAATAATAGGCATGTATGTATTGTATCAAAAGTCTAATTTCAAATTTTTATGGGTAACAGCTGTGGAACAATCTAGGATCATTACCAAAGACCGTGTCTCTATCACCTACCCTGAGCACTTTCGTTCTTACAAAAGAAGGCAAGAACATAGAACTGGCATGGCAGGATAGGATTTTTCTATTTTATATAACTTTATATAGTCAAACTAAGATAGTTAAACTAAAGAGACTAATTTATAAATGGAATCAGGAATACTGGGACATGGTGTCTTCTTTTTATTTACTTATTCATTGCTTTCAGTCTTACTATATTGCCTAAACTGTCCTTGGACTTAATAATCTTCCCCCATCCCATGAAGTCTGGTTTGAGATCTCAGATGAATTTTTCTTCCATAATTTAAATGGTGATGACCAAACCCAGACACTATTGTGGATACTAACAAGAGCTTGCTGACAGGAGCCTGATATAGCTGTCTACTGAGAGGCTCTGCCAGTGCCTGACAAATACAGAGGTGGATGCTCGCAGCCAGCCATTGGACTGAACACAAGGTCCCCAGTGAAGGAGCTAGAGAAAGTACCTAAGGAGCTGAAGGGGTTTGCAGCCCCATAGGAGGAACAACAGTATGAACCAACCAGTACCCTGAGAACTCCCTGGGACTAAACCACCAACCAAAGAAAACACATGGTCGGACTCATGGCTCTAGCTGCATATGTAGCAGAGGGTGGCCTAGTGGGTCATCAATGGGAGGAGAGGCCCTTGGTCCTGTGAAGGTTCTATGCCCCAGTATAGGGGAGTTCCAGGGCCGGGGAAACTGGAGTGGGTGGATTGGTGAGCAGCAGTGGGAGGGGGAAGGGGATGGAGGGTTTTCAGAGGGGGAACCAGGAAAGAGGATAGCATTTAAGCATTTAAAGTGTAACTGAAGAAAATATCTAATTTAAAAAAAAAAAAAAGAGCTCCACATAAATAAATAAATAAATAAATAAATAAATAAATAAATAAATAGAGATGAAAACCCAGTGTTGAGCTTGTGTTGCTGTATGAAAGTGTCTGGAGGGGAAACTTGGCCTGAAGTTCTGTTGGTGTTTCTTTAGCTACATGCTGGAGGGGAAACTGTTGGCCTAAAGTTCTGTTGGTGTTTCTTTAGCTACATGCTGTGCTGCCTCCATGGAGCCAAACATACCCAGAGAAGGGCCTTGGTGGACTTTTCTTAACACACACAAAGGCACTAAAGAGTAAGCTCAGGTCTAACGTGAGACGATCTTCTCGTGAATAAGCTGGTAAAATGTGCCCTTGGCCACTGTGAGGTTACTTCTGTTGCCAGGTCTCAGGGGCACCAGCATGCATGGTGTTTTAACTCATGAAGTCTTAGAGTGCAAGTACTAATTTAGTCTGAGACTTGAGGACATGGACTTAACAAATCTTATGAGAGTTATATCATCGTGTGTATTTTCCACACTTGCAAAAATTGTGCCTATGTTTCAGGGCTACAAGGACTAGAGAGCCCATTCTGTGGATGCTATGCATCTTGGTTCCGATCACTAAGTTAAAATTCCTTTTTGTATCCAAGAAAGGGAAAGAATAGTTTGATTATTAAGAAATAGCATTAGAAAGTCGGAATAGTTTTCTGCTTTCTAAACGGAATGACTTGAGACTATGCAACCAGTTTCAATTAGCTCAATAAATATACTTAAACATTTAGCAGAACGTGTTACAAGGGTACATGAAGCAACACAGCATGTGGAGAAACCCAATAAAGAAATAGGGACATTTCTAAAACATTGTATCCTGCAGACTTAATATGTTAATTTGAAAATCTTTTATCTAAAACATTCTGATAACCTTAGTGTTTTGAGTAACAAAGAGTAAAGATTGTGAGATATTCTAAAACAAAACCAGTAACAGCAACCCAAACCGAAGCAACCAGACCAGGAAGCTGTACAATGTGAACTACTTCTGGTCTCAAGAGTTTAGACACTGTTTTGTTTTCGTTACAGAAGACTAATAAATAGGCCTTGATTTAGGAGCAACTTAGAAGGATTTTTAAAATATTTCAGAACAAGCATATATAACTTCATAGAATGTATAAAATTAGCCCAAGTCACCTTGTCTATAAAATGTCTGTAGGTAGTACAATTGTGTTAGGTGTAGTTGTTGATGTTTGTTTGTTTGTTTTTCCCTGCTTTAAGGACAGAACGACTTGTTTACAAGTACCTATAGCTCTATCTGGATCCTTTGTGATCATGTGATTTTTAGACATTGGGAATTGTGGCAATGAGCTGTCGATTATTTTTTTTCCTGTACTGACTATTGAGGTGCAGAGTTGCAATAGAGAGAGAATACTGAATTGAACCACTTTTTAGAAAAGCTTCAGTCATGATAAATTTATATAAGTTTATCCTGAAAAGAAGCATTCTGAACATTATAAACAGAATTTATATCTATAGGTGTTTTTTGCGGCCCTGATGATTCATTCATAAAAGGACCTACCCAGACATTTTGTAGATACGTTTGTATTCTAGGGGAAAAAATGTAACCGTCAATGTCTGCTTCCTACTTTTCTCACTGAAAATTGAGGGGAAAACGCCATTTGCATGTTTCACTTAAGAAAATGACTAAAGAATTATTAGGGAGATTTGTCAATCTGAATTAATGAAGGTCCCGGGTCATAAATTAAGTTTAGTGCCTATTTTCCATCATTTAAGTTTTACAATGTAAGCAATTAGGGTCAGTCTTAATAAATGTGTAATTTTTTTTAATTGCACTAAAATATGAGCCTAAAATCCTGGCCTCTGGTCATATTTTTTCTTCTTGGTTCATTCTCAGTAGGTTCTTCCAAAGCACTGAAATGGGTTGTTCTGGATGAAGGTCAATGTTTACCTGGGTATATATTTTTACATTATTACATAATATAAGTCTGAACTCCACATAACCCTGAATTATCAATTATTCTGATTTACTGGATTCTTTATTGCATTTGAAGGGTCAGCAGTAAAGAAATAAATTATAGTGCAGTGTTTCTGATTGGGGACTATTCAGGATCATGCGATTCTATCTTTCTGGAATAGCTAGATTCTACTTGGATTTCCTTATATAGACTGCAGACACACATCCTTGCCTGCTCACATGTGTATATACACACATAACACATCTCACTCTTGAGAACTTCCACATGCTCATAGATTTAAGCCTTTACGTTCTTTAATGACTTCTCCCACTCACAATGCCCTTCAATAAGAAAATACATGTTTCCTTGTTACTAAGACAGCTAGTAGATTCATCACTACAGAATTTGGAGATGAGAATATTATGTGTTATTGCATAATGTCAGGAGGTAAATTATGACATTTCCAAAGTAGGCTAGTTAGAAGGAAAGAGAGGTTACAAACACTTATCTTTGGAAATACATAAATGTAGAAAAAGAGAGTGATAGTATGTTTAAACAAAGAATACACGCAGTGGATAGCAGGGGGAGACCAATAACCTGAAGCAATGTAATCTGAACAGAAAGGGGCAGCGCAGGGAAGGCTGGAAGTGCATACGGCTGTTCAAAAGGAGCAGATAAAGCTTTCTAAAATTACCTTTAAGCCTGTGAATATTTTTTGGAAAATATTTTCTTAAAGCGATTACTTCATTAGCAGAAGACGGATGTTATACTGATCTGATACATAATATTTTTATCAATGTATTGCCTCTGAAGCCATTCCACATCTAAAAGTAGAGTTCAAGTTACATCATAGGACCTGGACCATCTCATTTTGCTTAGTATGCCCTAATTTATGTTGCTGCCTTAATTCTCTCTGGTAAGCTCAGCCATACTCATTCTGCCTCCTCATTGTTGGATATCCATCAGCCACTGGCTTCCCATCTTACCCTGGACAATTTAGTTCTTTTTTCCTTATTCTTTATTTGCATACACAGGGTCACCATTGACTGAGTTTTATAAATACATAACTGAAGATCATCGTGACCTCTCTATCCTCATTTCCTCTCTCACCCTTTTTAACAGGTACTCCACCCTGGTGGTTTGTCCCCATGCTAGTTGTCACATCTGTTCCTGGAATCACCATTGCCCCCACTGTGGCCACCAACACCTGATACTTGACGCAGATCTTGGTGGTTTGGCTCTCTCAGCTCTTGCTTCCTTCCATCCACCCATTCTCCATGTGGCCATCTGCCACTGGCCTTGACTGGGGATGTATCTAGGAGGAAATTCCCACAGTAATGTTACGTGAAAAACTCCCACAAAATACAAGTCTGGGGTTGTTTTGAGAAGAAAATGGAAGAAAGGGGAAGAAGAACTAGGGGCTAGCTCTAGCAAATGAAGAACCAGGGGCTAGCTCTAGCAAATGAGATCTGTTGTTAATCTTGTAACTGGCAGATCCTGACTTAATCTTTATAACCCTGGCTTCTCCATCTGTAAGAGATAGATGCGCATAGTATCTATTTTACAGCACACATAGGAAGAGGACCATTGAGCCAGTACCCTAAGAGCCTCAGTAGTCAAATAGGAAGGGCATTGCCACACAGTAGAGCTGCTTCGTAATGGTATGTAATGGAAGCTAGCTATGGTAATGGAAGTGAGGGGGTGAGGAGAGAGTTACTGATGTGGAGTGGTGGTGCCTCAGATAGAAGGAAGTTTGACTCGAGCTTTTCCTCAGGCTTTGAACTAAGCCCAAGCAAAGAAAACTTACCTTAATTTTGTGGATGTTTCCAGTTGTGCTGGAAAAGTTTTATACTCTAAGGTGGCTGCTTAACTTCTCCGTCTTTTAATTTGTTACATGTTTTTACTCTGGCATTCTTCAAGCATTTGTTAAGTGTCTACTTCATTTAATTATTTGCAAAAAAGCATGCCTTTCACCTTAAAAAAAAAAAAAAGATAATGTAGTGAGAGATGAGTGAGTTCCTCAGTAGGAAATCAACCAGGCATGCTAGTCCCAGGTACTTAGGGGTCTGGGGCAGGAGGATTACTTAAGCACAGGTGGAGCCAGTTTCTTACCAAATGTTAAAAAGGAAATAAATAAAGAAAGAATGACAGAAAAGAAAGTCTTAAGCACCAACAATAATGAGAATTAGATGCTTCCATCTAGACCAGTGATTTTCAACCTTCCTAATGACAAGACCCTTTAATACAGTTCCTTACATTGTGGTGACCCTCAACCATAATATTATTTTGTGGCTACTTCATAATTGTAATTTTGCTACTGTTATGAATTGTAATGTAAATATCTGTGTTTTCTTCTGATCTTACGGGACCCCTGTGAAAGGGTTGTTAGACCTCAAAAGGAATTGTAGTCCACTGGTTGGGAAGCAGTTATCTAGAGTCTAGCTTTAGGTCAGCTAGAGCTCCTGGCTTTTAACTTTCCCAGAAGTTTACCTGTTTCAGAGGCTTCTGTGCTCAACCCTTTTTTGCTGATGTTGGGATTGGAAAGCCAGTGGGTCCAGTATCTGTGCCTGCACACCACACATTTCCTCTGTACCCCAACACTGTGTGTGCTTTGAATTACTTTCGGTTTGCTTTATTGACCTACAGTTGAGTTAGATTTATTCTTTGTGTTTGGGTTTTCACAAGCTTTGGTGTCCTTGGGTTAAAAGGTGCTAAATACCTTTATAGCAAGGACCAGTTGTAGAGAAATAGCATCCTTGAAGAGATTGCCAAATAGCCATAGGGAAGATTTATTTGCACCGTGAAATTTTAATTGCTTCAGCATTAGACTTTCCCATTTTATTTTTGAGGTTAGTGCCTCTAAGTCATGGAGGAGCAGCCTTGAGCTGTGTGACAGAGGCAGGGTAATGAGGATGAGTGGAGAGGCTTCACAGGAGAGCTCCAGAACAACAGGGCAGAGCAAAAACAATGGTTTTGTCTGGGGTCACTTTTGGACTTCTTCGTGAGGATGGTACCTGACTACACTGGAGAGGTTTCCTTCTGGAAGGTAGTAGCGGAGCTCCACAGGCAGCTATCGTGTTGTAGAAAGGAACTCGGGGAAAGAGAAATAGCATCCAAATATAAACACAGACAATAAGAGACTGCACTTCTTCCTGTCAGCTGCTGAAATCATTCTGTAGTCAGGGTGTAGAGGGGAAGAAAGAGAAGTCCAGAGAGGAGTAAGATGTCTGTCTGTCCCTTCAAGGTGTAAAGCCTGTTGTGTTTTCGGGCATGCCGAGCACATCTGTCTGTGTAAGTTACAGAAGGCTCTGGTTTGGTTTACTCTGCTGAGCATCAAGTAGCGAGGAGCGCTAAGTATCAACCCCCCTGGTTTATTGATACGTTGTGTTTAAGGCTCGCTCATGAGTTCTTCCAAATTCATTCTATTTTAAAGGCTGACTCCATTTCAGTTCATACCTGTAAACATCCCTAAGTGGCTGTGTTCATGGTTAACCTTATTGAGGCTCCTCGTTAGCCACAATTTACCGAGCTGTAGAGATTTTTATGTGCAGTGAAATTGTTAGGAAGGCACCACAGATTTCTTTTGTGACTCTTCGCTTTGCTAAGGTCCCTGGCATGTTAGTGTAAATGCCTTCTGTTGAAAGAGCGCATGGAGTAAAACTGAACCAGCCAGAGGCTAGAATGGAACTGTGGGCCTCGTGGGCCTCTGGCTGATGCAGTCCTGAATGCCAGTTGGCCAAACACAGAACCGTTTAGATTTTGTTTCTGAGAGAAAGCTGTTCATGACCATAAGCCATATTAAGTTCATTAGGTGCAATTGCTACATGACAGTTAATATGGTGACAGAAATAAACTCTTTAGTGACTCAATTCTAGTGGCACCAATTTTAACCAATTTATCAGACAATTGAGTATGTTCTGCACTCAAGATGGATTTGAAAAAAAAAAGAAAACCTATGGTACCCGTTTTTGAGTCTGGCTTATTTGTGTTCCTGACATAGTTAGGTTTATGGAGGAACAGCTATCTCTTTGCTAACTACCTCAGCAGGGGTGATGGGAATTGGGGCTGCTGCTGCTGCTGCTTGAGGATGGATTTCCTAGGTAACCTTGGTAAGCAGAAATGTCTCTAGTGAAAGGTTTATGATGTGGGAAACCATTACTGTATGTTGAAGGTGGGATAGATGTATATTTGCTTTGAGTATATTTACATAGTAGATACCACAGCTACGATCACCAATATCACATAAATTGGATTACACCCATGTTTGCTAGATACTGGGATTTAAAAAACAATAGTTATTTATGTAAACAATCACGTTAAACTTATACCCAAGTGACACTTCCAATCTGTCATTTAATTTATTCTTTCCAAGGAACATTTAATTTTATGATCTTAAGAAAGCCTGAAGTATGGTTCTTTTACTCTATTTTAGAGACAAGGAAACTAGATTTAGCAGACTCAAGTACGAAGCTGACCAAGCAGCTGCTGTGGTGGTGGCCATCCTGCACCCACGACTCAGAAAGCAATGCTCAGCCTCTGTTGGCCCCGGGCCCGAGTCTCTCTGTGCAGATACATACTTGTCTCTTGGGCTTATTTTTACCCATTCAAGTTGCTGCCTGGGCTACTTGGGCACAGTGACAACTTCTATTTATGATGACTTGGAAAATAATGTGCTGACAAATAACAAAACCACACAAGCCCTGACTCCTGAGTGGATTTTGGTTGTAAATTTCAGTATCACTGTGTTAGTAATTCAGACATGTTAAACATGTATTGCCATTTAGAGAAAAATGATCAAGATTACACTCTGAAACCACAAAGACAAAAACCAAAGATTACAAAGGTAATAAGCGACATGAGTCAGTCTGCGGGATGTACATCAGCATAGCTCCACTGTCCTAACGCTGCAACCCTTTAATTACAGTTGTGGTGACCCCCAACTATAAAAACAAAACAAAACAAACAAAAAACAAAAAAACCAAAAACTTTATTTTCATTGCTACTTCATAACTGTAACTTTGCTACTGCTATGAATCATAATATAAATAGCAGATAAGCAGGGTATCTGATATAAAAAGTTTTTGACTCCCAGAAGAGTCATGGCCCAATAGAATTCAAGTTCATTCCTGTAGTAGTTATTTAAGACATGAAGTTAGATGGTGAGATCGCTGTTACTTCTGTCTGAAAGCCTGGGTGTCAGTAGCCATTGGTTCTTACTGTGACTTTGGAATAATTCTGTGAAAAGCAGCTGAAGGTAGATATGTGCAGTGCCTTTAGAGATGGGATGTTCTATAGCTACAACTGCCTAAAGACCTTCAAAGATCCACGCCTCTAGTTTCTAGTCAAGGATTCAACTAGTACAGTCAGCATATTCCTTTCCTGCTGTAAGCTAACAGATGTTATTTGGAAGAGATGAACACAAAACATCTTTACCTCTAGTTAACTGACAAGGCTTCCCTACGGATGTCAGCACAAGAGTGGGAGCTATTTGTTCTCCCGTAAAGCAGCTGGCAGATGTCAGTTCGTATCCAAGTCTCTGGGCAGCTTGGTTATCCCAGGTTCGTCCTGGGCTAAACCCAGTCCAGAGCAAAACTTCCAGGACTTCTGTATAGCAAAGATTATTTGTCAGTCTAAATTAATAAGGAAGGAAATTATATGGCCTGCAAAGTGGCTGACCAATCAGGGAACCGTTGGAAAGGGTTAATAAGAACGTGCCTTGGACTGCCTCAGGAGACCTGCTCATAAAAACTGCTGTCTTTAACAAAAAGTGGTGATAATGGTCTATACTTTTACAATGTTAGAACCCATCAGATATTCACAACATGCTTGCTTTAGAACAGGCACACAGGAAATCTAAGCAACTTGCTTTAGTTATGCTGTAAATTATTATAAAATCTGGAGTGCTATCTAATCTCCCACTATTTCAGCTCTAAATTCTCCTACACCAGATGGAACCTTCCTCCCATAACACCATGAATATAATGAGTATCATAAAGTGATCAATGTGAAAATGAGGATGTGTGGGTATTGTCCACGTGGGTGTTTATCTTTGGGAGTCGGTTCAGGACCTCTGGTTTCCTTTTCTCTTTGCCACCACTTTCTGGTCTCAGGGCAGACTAGATAGATCCTCTAAAGAAGACGTGGCTGTGAACTTGGTCTGAGCTCCACCCTTGCCACCCCTATTTCACTTTTTTCTCTGATGACACAGGAATGCACAATCCAAACATTAAGTATAAGCTCCTTGGCTTTGAGCACCAGGAAAATGTATATTTTCTTTAAAAGTTGGGAACATTTAAAAAGAGAAATTGTAACTTAGAAAATTGGCTTCCCATGTCATAGGAGACCATTAGAGGAACTCATAGGTGATCAAAATGCAGACTTGGAGATCACAACCCCTGCTGGTATATCTATAACCCAACCCCTGAATTTCAGGCTCAGGTTCACTGTGGAAGACAGCAGGGAGTGGGGTAGTGTTGAGAGCCAGAAAGAAGATCAGGGACTTTGGTGTGACATTATATCTTCTAGAACTATCAGACTTACACCCAAGAAATCTTACCCCCATGGTAACCTAAACATGAGCTCTCAGTTTTTTCCCATTGACACCCCTCGAGATTTAGTGTTCTTTGCCAGGTCTGTGACACCAGCATTGTGTTAGCCAGGGAGCTTCAGGAGCTATGGTGGCAGGGTGGGGCACCCACCATGTGCTGCTTTCTCTTTACAATAAAACAAGTGTACTATGTTTAAAGTTGAACTGCTTTCTACAGTCTTAACAGGGGCTTACATTCAGCAAGAAATGGGTATTCTTCTCAGGCCTAGAGAAAAGTGAGGCACCATCTTCCCACACCATGACTTGATTCTAAGTCCAGCTGGTATTATACTGGGAATATATCAGTTGAGGTAATTCTGTTCTATGTGCAAAGAAACACAACCCAACAAACAAGGAGGAAATGCAGATGGCTGGAGTTATTAACCACCTATCTGTTGTACTGATTGTGTTTTTTTTTAAATGATCCATAAAATGAACAAAGTGTTAATAATCAAACATATAGTTGCATCATATCCAAATGAACTCTTGAATTATGAAGTATTGCCTGTGAGTTTTGTCATAAGAAGCAGATGCATTTTGGATTCTGCTGTGACAAATCAATATCAGAATGCGTACAAATTACAAGAACAAATAGAATGTGTTTTTGACTGGTTTGTTTATATTGAAACTATATTATTTTATGTGAAGTATGTGTAATAGAGCATTAGATTTGAAATCTCTGTGCTGAATATCATTTCTGACAGCCTTTTTTAGGGTCACTAAAATTCCAATAATTCAGTCTAGAATTGAAGTCGATTCCAGAGAAAAATTTAATATAGTCTGCTTGCCTGCCAGCTCCAACATAGTTTCAGAGCATTGAATCGGTTTGACACATTGAAATATAAAGTGCACTTGTCATATCTATTGGTGGAGTATTTTATGTGATCGCATCTAACAAAGATCAAGTTAGAGTAAAACTTATACTGATTTTTTTATGTGTTTGTGAAGAAGATTTTGTTTTATCTTGTTGGTTTTTTTTTTACAGTCCTGATTTGATTTATTGCAAAGCCCAATAAACTATTCCTCATAATAATAAAGAAGCACATTGCCTGAATGAGTTCTGAGATGTGATGGTACGTCTCTATACTACGGCATCCATGTGCTGTTGCAGAGATCAGTGCAAAGCCAGCATCTTGCCAAGGGATGAACTGCTGGTACTTCTGACACTGAGCGTAAGTGTAAAATACAGTGTCAAATTCCAACGTGGCAAGCAGAATGTGTACAACTAGAGGAGTGCATGTGAACTTGTAAACTTCAGTTTCTCTCCTTTGACAAAGGGGAGATGAAGTAAATATTTAAGTCGACGTATGTGTAAGCCCACCTCAATCCCCATTACCTAGCATAAATTCTCTAGAAATAATCTCAGCCAGTTAAAATGCAGAGTTGGAAAGACCAATCCCAATGGATTCATCCACAAGAAACTGTTGCACCTAAGGGACATGCTCAGAATGTTACAGGAGAGGAGACAGAAAAGTTACCAGAGCCAGAGGATCAGAGAGTTTGCTGTGAGATGGTGTCTCGTAGTAATATCAGAAGCTACACCCATTAAGACTCACCTGTATGATCTAAACATGAGTTAAACATGGATGGCAGCAATAGACATGCCAAAATGGACAGGGGAAAGCCGGAGAAGACTCAGCCTCACACAAAGAACTCCAGACAACTAAGGAATGCAAGAGCACACCAACTGATTATCCAGTGCCAAATAGTCAACCCTGAACATTACACGGACGGAGCAGTTTATATTTATGAATTTATGTATGTATGTATAACAATAATTAATGATGAAAGAGCAAAGAGTGGGGTATATGTTAGGGCTTGGAGGAAGGAAAGGCAGGGGAAAAATGATGGAATTATAATCTCAAAAAATGAATTAAAAAATTCATGCTAGTGTGTGTTGATACATAATAGGCTTCATTTTGACATCTCCATGCATGTATATAAAACACCGTAATCATATTTATACCTCCACTTTCCTTTCATACCTTTTCCCCCTTCCTCCAACCCTTTCATGAAGCTGAAAGCCACCCTTTTACTTTTGGATCCTTCCCTGCTCACAAATATCACTTGAACATGTGAGGAAAAAACAGCCACCTAGCATACTTGTTTAAATCTTTTATCATATTCTTCAGCATCTGGAAATTGTTACATAAGATAAGACCTGCAGTATATTTGGATGTTAGCATACTGTAAAACATATGAGATGAGATTTCAGTAGGGTTCATTGCTTTAGTAAGATACTGCGTTTGATAGGGAAAGTGATGGAGTTTTCCATCCCCACTTGAATGTTTGTGTGTTTCAGCAATTTGGGGCTTCAATGGTGAAAGCATTATGATACGGTTGATTCTATTTCAGGTATCGTATTGAGCAGAGATTTCAGCTGGAATATAACTTAGGTGTGCCCAGTAATGCTGTCAGCGAGAACAAGCACAGCTCTTTCATTCATGTAGACAGCCACGCAAGTACCTCATGCTCTGTGTAGTTTGAATTTCAGATTTAATAGCTATGAGCTCATGAACATGTGCCCACGACACTCACATAAGTTATTTTTAACACATTTCCTATGTCTGGGGCAAAGTTTCCAGTAGTAGCATTTTTCAGAAGGGATGAAAATATTATATATTATATAGAGGAATTGGATTTAACATATGATTTCTAGGCAATGGCTATTTCATAGGTGTTGTATTTACCAAATAATAGCATCTGTTGTATATGCTTACAGATGAAAATACATTGATTAACAGATGTGCATTATTCATTTGAAAACTTGTAGTACTCTTAAATGTTATTCTACCTATTTTATGTATGACTGATTCTTTATACTTATTTCAATAATTTGGATGAGTTTCAGATTGAATATGTAATGAGTAATTAGGGTCAACTTTTTCAAAGTGCATATGACTGAATTTGAGTTCAGCTGTGCTGGTAATTATTGCAGTTTTCAGAATTACAGGTTGAAACCAGTGGGTTAAGTACATCTCATGGAAGACTGCCCTCTTCCTTCTTTCTCTCCCTCCTTTGTTTCTTCTTGGTTTCTCTATGTCGCCTGCATAGGCCTCACACCCACCATCCTCCTTGAATCCCCCAGGGTAACAGGTGAATGTTTCTGAATCTCGCTGTAGACGGACTTCTCAAGCATGGTTTGGGGAGTGTAGTCATTAATAAAGTACTGTTATTGCTTGTGGGAGGGTGGGATATATTGTTTCCGTAACCATTTTGAGACCGCAGACCCTTTTGGAGATCTAACTACTGTTGCATATGTTCCTGTGTAAGGTGCAGTGTGGGGACAGAACCACGCTGGCTGTTTGAATACAGGGTTCCAGTGAACTGGTAAGGGAGCATGGCAAGTAAATTGAAAGGAGGAGGCAGGGCTCTTGGAATGTTAGGCAGTTGTAGGAAACAAAGCAAGCACCCAACATGATGAAGAGGCAAGAGGTGAGAGAGAGCTCGTGAAGCCGGAAGTCAGATTCTGAAAAGACACCAGCTAGCTTGTCAGTAAAGACCTGGATGTGGAAGCTGGTTCTGTGAACTTACTGACATGGTGCCTCGGCTTTGGCCATCTGCCTTTAATTAGAATGAAGTACCACAGCTGGATGATGCTAACTGACCATGCAGGCCTACCGAGAGCAGGTCAGGTCCCCTTCTGTCGGCCTCTTCATCTCCTTTTGATACCCCTTGTGGCAAAGCCTAACAGGGAGCAGCTGGCTCAGTAGGAATGTCTAAATGGCGGCACCATAGGACACAGCAGAGAAGGGAGGTTTGGAGATAGATAAGAGGGCATAGTGACTGACATCATAGCTTTATGAGAATCCAGGCTCTCATAAAGAAAGAACTTGAAATTATTTTTTAAAAATAGTTCCATTGTCATTGTGGATTAAATGGGTTATCATAATTCACACAGCAAACCAACTCACTTTATAATTTATATCCCCATGAGCTACTTTTCATTATTATACTAATATTTTATTATTAATGTGCAGGTCCCTCAAAACAAAAGAGCAGGGTTAGTTTGAATTTACTTCACACAATTCTAAAAACACATCTTTGGAGGTCTATATATTGCCAGTCTTTTAATGTTCTTCAGAACATTTTCTTCTGATGCCCAGGGAGATTCATTTTCTGAGGGACAAGTTGAAACCAAATGTGCATTCATGGCTTCCAGCAGAATGCTGCGGAGAGTCTGGGAGCCACTGATGGATGATAGTAAGCTCACTCCTGCTTGCAAGACTTGGGAGTATGAAGAACGCCACTGGTTATAGATAGAGTACTTCTCACAAGAGCCATCAGCAGTGATTCAGTCATGCAATCATACAAATGCAATCAGCGGATGAGGACCCCCTTTCCTCAGCCTTATTTACTCGATGTAGCATCATGAAGAGTATATGAAGCAGGCTCATTTTGGTTTTCTCTCTATGTGGCGTTCATATTAAAATCTACTCATTGAAAAAAAAAATCAAGTTGGGCACATAACGGTCTTAAGAGAAAACCAAGCAGGGTTTTAAATCAAGAAATTAAGTAACTTCTCAAGGAAAAGAGGGCTCATCTATCCAATGTGCACTGGTAAAGAATATAGGTGTATTAGGATGAATAACAGTACTGTAATTAGAAGATGCAAAAATCGGTAATAAAATGAAAACCAGCCTGAGGAAATATCCAATAGGCTGGGGAGAGGTTGACATTAGAAGATGCCGGAGCAGGAGATCATGACCCCTACAAACCAATAAGGGTTCTTTTCTGAGGGCGACATGCTAGAAGGAGCATTACAAACTAGGGCTTACGGTGGTGCCACTGGCAGCAAATGATTGCTATCAGTTGGTCTTATTACTGGTAGGATAGAAATATTAAGAAACAGGTTAAAGCTGGAAAGGGGATTGGGGAAAGGGAAAGGCTTTCCCTGAAACAAGGCTGCTCACTTTGGAAGCTAGAGGTGGTTTGGATATTAGAAAGAGACAGTGAAACTGTTAGCAACTTGGCTTTCTAGGTTGGGGGAGAGGATTTTGCCCAGAGGTAGATATACTAAATACAGGCTACTCTCCCCAGATGTTTGCTGGTGGAGAAAGATCATGTGTATGGTTTTGTCAGCTTTTGCTCAGTGCGTTTGAAGATGGATCGGTTTAAACACCAAGCAGGTGAGTACATAATGCAGTTAGTTGTTCTAAAGACATCTGAGGTCATGATGGACCAGAGCTTTTCTGTAAGATAAAGCAATGGACATGTGAAGAACTTATGTGTCCTATAAGATGTGATGCATTAGAAGAACTCTGGTAAAAAAAAAAAAAAACACAAAAAAACAAAACAAACATACAAACAAACAAACAAAAAACACCATTTAAAGTCCACTCACTTGTGTTTGGCCATTTTTCTGCAAGATGGTGTTTACTCTGTCTTTGTTGTATTACAACATTGCAAATGACGGTATGCTGTGCTCCATGCCCAATGGCTTTCATTAAGACAGGTGCTATGCAATGATCTAAATATATCTGGTGAGTTGTCCTAAGTCGCTGTGTGAGAAACATCCCTCCATCTCTTTGATTTAAGGGTTGGAATGTAATAGGTCCTCTCTGTAAAACTGGTCTTGTGTTTTCTGAGACTCCAAGATCCCGTCCCTGTGCTTCCCTACCTGTTCTGGCTTAAATCTGAAGCGATCCCTTAAGACACATGTGTTGAAGGCTCCATTGTCAGCTGATGGTGCAGTTGAGAGGTGGATGTGTTATGGAGGTTCTGAACCCATCAGTTGGGCCACTGATAAGTTCACAGATCATGGGCTTTCAAGAGGGTAGACCTAACTAAAGGAATCGGCAGTGTGCCTTTGAAGGTCTACAATGTGCCCCGCCTTTCCCCTGAATTCCCCTTGCTTTGACTCACCCTCTAAATGCTGCAAACTGTCCTGCTCAGCTGACAGCAAGCCCATAGCAATGGGCCATGGGTCTGAGGCATGAAACCGTGAGTCCCATAAACCTTTCCTGCACACCCAGTTGTCTGTTACTTCTCCACAGCAGAGACAGTGGCTGACAGAGTAGGCCCCCCCAGAGTCTTTGTAGCACATAATTGGAGACATCAAGTAGTCATTCCCATGGGTAAGAAGTGAGCTATAAAACTGGTTGTGAGCTAGTTTTCATGGAAATTTGGAGGCAATTGTAGAAACCACTGCTGGGCTCAGTAAGAGCAGCTTCCTAGTTGGCAAACTTGGGCATTTTACCGAGCTTTCCCCATAAGTCACCTGCTAATTGAGAAATTAAATGAGGCCCACACACATTCTGAGCTCCACAAAGCTACTCTTTATTTTCTTGGTATCAGAATCTTATTCTTGTTACAAATCATGTATGCATAGTAATTTCCATAATTTCCCAAGAACTTTAAGACGAACATGTGTTGTAGTGCAAATTGGAATAAAATTGAAGTAAGTTCTAAAATGTATTATGTATACACACATATATGTATCATATGTTATGTCTTCAAAAGACTGCTTTTGATTTTTTTTTTTTAAATAAATGCCTGAGATCAGCCTTCTAGCTGCCAGGCAATATTAACGGCTTTAACAAGCTCAAAACCATCAGAGGCATAATGTATCACTTTCTTGTTTTTAGGAGTTTCCCACATGCCTTTTGCTAGTAGACAGGAAGTAACTGCTTCTACCAGTCATTCATGGACACAAAGAGGTTCTGCCAGACTTTCAAAACCATCCCAGGATTGTTTCCCATTCAGTCAGCTAGAAGAAAGAAGGGACAAGTTCCCGAGGGAGCTTAGCGTTGGCTCTGCCTAGAGCAGCACATAGTCCCTTCTGTCCTTGTTCTGTGATCTACAGGGTAGTGGCTTGGACACATTCTCTTGCCAAGGAAGCTAGAGTGTGTTGTCCCACTAGGCTCCCTTGGAGTGAATGTTTTTATATCCAAAGTATTAGTAAATACTGACTTAGAAAGTTTGAGTTAAGCCATTGCTTTGAAATATAAATCTACACGTATGATTATAGTCTTTGTTTATAATTAAACATCCCTCTTCATGCCAGCACTATGTCTGCATTGCACCAAAAAGGCTGGAGAGAGTTTGAACAGTCAACGAGGGTCACAGTAGAAATGTATGTGAGAGCTGCAACCATGCGTTACCTAGAACACACCCAAATCCATGGTCTCAACTGAAGTGGGCACTGCTTATTTCCAATAATTACATACTGCCAGGGCAGAGAAATTCCACAATGGTGTGCTTTAGCTGTGAAGGTAGGGGATATGCTATGTGAGTCAAAGAAGTCAAATTTGAAAATATTTCTCTGTGGAACTCTTTTATGATTTCAGTGTATATTTTGCAAAAATAAAATAAAAATGAAAAAGAAATAAAAAGCTTGCTGAAGTTTTGCTCATTTGTCAGATATGACTTTGGAAATCCAGCTGTTGAAGGCCATAAACACCTGAGAATTAATAAATTCTATTGAAATTGTAACCTCATTTGATGAAAATTTGTGTCTTTTACTTCATGAGGTTATAATTAATATGTCCATTGGCCTTATTAAGTACCTGAAAATAACTCCTGTCATAATGAAGCATGTCACCAACAGTGACAGTGAAAAGCAGACTGGCGCATGCCTTGACATCTCTCTGGTCTTGTTTCACTTTTTCCTCCATTTTCATATCAACTGAGGCAGAAATAGACCCCACAAAGTCTCCTGACAGTGCTACGGTTTAGGTGGATTGGGCTGGAACAGCAAAGGCTGTTCCCAGCGGGAACTCCAAGGCCATCTTAGTAAGGCTGCTGGTGCCGGTGTCAGTACCAAGGTGAACCTCAGATCTGTGGGAACAGATTTCTGGTCTACTCACTCACCTGCTTTCTCATAAAGAATTATGTTGAGTGACTTCTATAGAATGCCTTTTTTCCCTTCTGTTTCCCCCAATTTCAAATATACACCCCTATATATTAGCATTGCATAATATTGTAGTACCATAAGCCTACATATATGTTATTGTTAACTATGTTTACATGTGGCAGGTGTTGAAGGTAGAGAGCTATGTTTAGAGGGGGAAGGGAGGTTTTCAAGAAGCTGTTTCATGTTCCCTGGCTTCATATCATTATCTCTAACCACATGACAGCACCCATTTTCCTCTAGGAAGCAAGTGGTTATGATTCCTTCACATGTTAACTTACAGATGACGTTAATCTCCCTGCTGTGTTGTGGTTTTTCTCATCTTCAAAATACCCCACGACACTGTGCTTCCTCTGCATAGTCTACCCTACACTGCAAACAGCAAGCGAGTTGACTCTTGAAATAAAAAAAAAACAAAAAAANAAAACAAAACCCCAAAACCTTTGGTTATACATATGCTTGTTATTTCACTAAGATCAACAAAACGCTTAGGAGCACAAACAAATTCATTAATTATCTTTTGCATCCAGGGCAAAACATAGCAGGCAAGTTGAAAAATGAATTGTTTATTTTTGGAGGAGCTGGGAATAAAGAACAATGGAACTTCCAAATAAAAGTAGTTGGACCTTTTTGCTGTGGGTTTGAAAATAAGTCCAGAAGGCTGAGCTTAATATAACATGTGGCAGGTGGCCTGCGCTTGCCTGGAGAATTCCTTTAGGGCAAGACTGCTCAGCAAACACATAAATCCTTTTTTCTCTGTTATCTGTAGCACATTTAGTTGCCATGGGGATTTTATTTATGCAGCAGATCCTGTGCAGTTCAGTTTGTGCCTAAAGTTTAACCGTACAGCTGTTACTATAAATGCTACATGGCAATGTTTTCCAAACACAGACCCTAGAACAAAAAGAACATTTTTTTTTCTCCCTAGCATCGATTTTGCTTTTTATGTCCTGAAACATCTTAGTAAAGTTATTGCTTTGTGCAAGGAAAACTTCACAAATTTTTAGGCAAGCAGTGGCATCATTTAATGTTCTTTAAATTATTCAATTGAAAATAAGTCATATAAAAAATGTAGTAAATGCTTTCCTGGGGGATGGCAGGACAGCGTTTCACAAGTTAAATGGCTAATTCATTATTTCTGTCCAGGAGTTGATATAATTTTCCCCTCCCCCTTTCTTTCTTTTAAAGGAATTTACATCAGAGAGCCAGGCTGAAATGTGGGCCCCTCCCCAGCATCCCACTCCTATGCTCTTTTGATATTTTTTTCCCTTCTATTTTTAGTGGGAGAGGAAAGAAAACAAGACAGAAAAATGGTGATTGCTTTTGCAACAATCAAGGGACATCTAAGTTTCTCCAGCTCAGGGCTGGGTCCTGATTTGGAATGAATTGCTTTTGTTTAGTCTTGATTTGTACTATACCAGATAAATCACCAATATGTCTCCTTTGTGTGAAGCAGTATGGATCGGTCAGTGGAAAGAGGACCTGATGCCTTCAGATGGGGTGCGTGAAATTGCCTCACACCCTCTGTGTCACAGTGTACCAGGAGAATGATGAGAGAGACTTGCAATCCAGTAAAGTTGCTGCCTTAGAAGGGGGGGGGGGAGCTTTCAGAATCAAGATACATTGTTCTGTGCGCATCTCCCTCCCACATGACTTTCCTGGCTGGTGATGTTGACTGTTCCGGAGAACTCTAGCAGACACCTTCTTAAGGTAGTTCTCTAGTCAGAGGGTCAACACAGAAAACTTGAAAGGATAAGCTAATCGAAGGCCCTCCTTCTGTGTGAAGCCATGCATTCTTTGCAGCAACCAAGCCATTTAGCATTGAAACTGTATTACCACCCTAGCATCCTAACAGAATTCCATTAGAATGTGTACCTTTTGGGTATTTCTGATTTCTCTACCAAATGGCCATATAGTTCTGATAGTGAGCATGGATGTGATTACCAGAATGAATCAGAGATTTTAATCTTCTGTTAACAGTTACTTTCTACAAATTGGATGCTCTTATCAGTAGAGGAACCATAGCTCATATGAGAAATGACTGGATGCCTTTGGTCATCACAGCAGTGAAGAAGTCCATTCATCCTCCTAACCTGACTGACTGATGGTGAGGTCCCAACCAGTTAGTTTTCACAAAGAAGCTGTGTTATTCTAGAGGAAGGAGTCAAAGATCCTAATGACTCACATGGCATTGCTACTCAAAATGTGGATCTGACCAGTAGCAGTGACTGCTTGAGAGCTTGTGAAAGGTTGTGTAATCTCAGTTCCCCTCTTTCTCAAGACATGGGGGATAAGAATCTGTACTTTAAGAGGCTTCCCAGCTGATGCTCCACAAGGTAGCTCTAAGAAGGGCTGATCTGTGTGTCTCAAAATCAGAGGTAGAACTACACATGGGACTCCTGTGAAAGATTGATCCAGGGACTCTTTGAGGACCTCGTAGTAATAGAAACTCAGCCTCCCTTCTGTTCTTCTGAAGTTCAAACTTCACAGAAACCTGTGTTCGTAACGGGCCTCCCTGTCTTCATGTCTCCTCCTCCTGGCTCAGTAGTAATTATGATTTTTTATAAATGGAGCTCAATTCAGTCCTGCAGTACTTATAACATTCAGCTACTTCTGTCCACAGCTCTTTGTCATTTGTCATATGACACAGTGTCACACCAAGTGAGTCACCATGCCCAGACAAATCAACATTTGCACCAGAATATGATATTTCCCCTCCTGGAACACCCTTTTATTTATCACCTGCTAAAGTATGAATGTGTGTGTGTGTGTGTGTGTGTGTGTGTGTGTGATGTCTGTGTGCATGTGTGAGTGTGTGTGCATGTGCTTGTTGCCTGGTTCTTCTGTCTTCACACTTGAGGTATCGCAATGTGTTTATGCATTTGGCTATAAGTGTGATCCCAACTAACTGCTATTCCTCACAGGCACTGTGTGTCCCTGGTTACCTGTGTAGTTCTAGTACCTGGGATGGTGCTTCGCTTAGAAAGGACACTCTTTCAGCAATGCAAACTGCTAATCTTGGAGACTTCAGAGTAACCAGTCACCTCCTCCCTGCTGTCAGCCTTCTGAAAGAAAAGCCAGTGTCTTCCTCCTCAGAGAGAATTACGCTAGATATTCTGGGAACAGGAATGTAATGGAAGGGCACATATGATGTAGGGTATGAGGGAAAAAAAGTGTCGAAATTGGGAAATTACTGGAGCTGTTATTATTGAATGCAGTGAGGGAAAGAAACTGGTATACTCAAGAAAACCAGGTTGAGATAGAAATGGACCCCAAGGATTTGATTATAGCTAATGTGAAAATTGTGCCAGGCTCATTAGAGGTTGGAGATGGGTCTGCCATCTCTTGGTTGGTTGGTGGAGGGTAAGGAGGTCTACTTTAAAACAACCCTCAGCTCCCCCTGTGGACCATGAACCAGTGCACTTTATTCTTAGAAGTTAGATTCTCCTGTTTACAAATGACATGGTTACACCAATGTATTAATAACAACGTTGTAAGAAAGACAGTGCAATAGATGTGTTTTTCCCACCTAGGAAGGGTGGCAGTTTGGTTCCAGCTCTGATTATTTCCTGTTTGTGTGGGTGGCCCCATGGCAACAGCATCAGACTGTGCAGGAATGCTTTTATGCTCCTGGACCACACAGGGAACTGCACAGTTTCACCTTGTTTGCTATAGTGCGAATTCAGGATAAGCTGCACCACGGAGCAGAAAGTGAAAAATTTCAAAATTTCTTCAGCAAGAGTGGGAAATTCAAGTTGCATAGCCCCCACATTTCTCTAGAAGAGGGAGCCACGAGAAGGACTAAGTGAACTTAGTTTGTTAAGACTAGTGATGCTGGAGTTGCAGGAGTTGGATCAGTAGCGTTTCCAATCCTTCATTCAAAGTGTGTTTGGTTTCCATTGATTCTTATGGGTTTTTTTGAAACCTATTAAAATGGGTTTAGAGGTTTAATTCTAAGAGTGGTGCTATCAGTGATGTTGGACCAATGACTTAAGGGACTCGTGGGCCTCGAAGTTCTCAGTCTGACTTTATGATAATGCATTCAAACTTCCAACATCCAGGTACTAATCAACTTCCTTCTACTGCAGAGTTTAGTAGGCCCCCATACCTAGAATACCTGTAGTTCTTAAGCTGAAGATGCCTAAAGCTAGCAGGAGAGACAGGAAGGCTGAGGGGGAATATATTGATGGAAATAACTTAAGAAGCCCTTTATTGTTGAGAGACGTTTGAAACTTCATAGAAGGTCACTCTGATTTTTTTGTGGAGGTCTGGATTGTAAAATCACTAGAATGAAGTCTGCGTTTTTAGTTATGTAGAAGCTAAAGGAAAGATGACAATGATTTTATTAACAGTTGAGGTGCATTTTCATTTTTAAAAAAGCACCTATTAAAAAAAAAAAAAAGCCCTGAGATGTCTGACACTGTCCTTAAACATGGGGTGTGGGGTGGTTACTCTCCTTGTTTTATTTAGAATGAGTTGAAGGCCTGTCAGAAAATGTGGTGGAAGGGCTCCCTGATGGAGTGCTTAGCGATTGCTTGAGACAGTCTCAGGTATAGCTGGGAGCAGTGAGAGGAGTTAGGGATTGACTAGAAACTAAGGGGTAGTCAGCACCTGCTGTTGGCATGGAGATGTGGGGCTTCCGTGTGCTTCTTCCATGGTGCGAGTGAGTGTTGGCTGGATGGTAAAACAGAACTGATGTCACTGTCTTGTTTCCTCTGTGTTGTAAGGCACCTGGTCCAACCATGGTGATCAACAAAGCTTTGAACGAGGTGAGCTTAAGAATGAAGCAAAACATCTTCAAAGAGGGAGGGAGGCCAGTGAACAGAGAATCAGAGTGCAGGGTACCTGAGAAGGGTCCTGCTGGTCTCCTCCAGAAGATCCAGAAGATAGTCTGAGGGAGGGGAGGCCTTACACACAGTTTGTAGGGAGCCTATAGGTGTCTAGGAAAGGGAGAACTAACTGGTGGTAGAGGAATGATCAGTGTTAGACCGGAGAAGGTAAACACTGAATAAAAGTCTAGAATAATTTAGATAAGCTCAGTAGTGTGCTGACTTCAGAGGGAAGGGCTGGCTGAAACTGGACTATTTACTAAAACCGTTTTTCCCTTTAGTACAATCAGGATAGATGCTGAAACTAAAAGGTTTTTCTGTCCATGGGGAAAGGAACCATGTCTTTCTTCCAACACAGTAGACCACATACAGTAGGCCACGCAATGTAATGGATAAAGGAAGGCAGAGAAAGACAGGGAAGCCATGGCACTTGATCCAGTCTCAGCTCAGCCTTTAGCAAATCACATGGGCACACAGTGCCTGAATCACATCTGTATAGTGGGGGAAGGCTGTCTATGCCTGAAGAGGGCACTGCAGGTGAGATGTGGCCTCATGCAACGAGTTTTCTGAACAGCATTTGGCATGTAGCCAGCAGTAATGGTGTACCTAAGGAGGAAGAAGTAAAAGAGCTTCCTTAATAAAAATCTAGAAGCCCGAGTCAGAATCCTCAACAAACATGAAAGCCGTCTCCTCCCTGGTGTCTGAGAAAGTCTTACGTAGTAGAGAAAACTGATACGACGCTAATATTTCAAGCAGAGGAGTTTGATACGAGCAAGGAAGACACAGTTGTGTTCTCTCTTCCTTTCCTTTCTTTCCACACTGTCTTTGAAGCACATTTTTAGTGCTCTGTAGAGCAATAAAGATTAGACATGACTAACTGTGGTGAAAGAGAAGAGGTTAGGTAGCAAGTAGGGTAAGATGAGTCACAGAAGATCAAGGAGTAGCATTGTAGCTGCCCTTGGACCCTGTAAAGACGGGAAAGAGACTTAGGAATACAAACACACATGTGGAACAGAATTGGTCAAGTGGCTGTAGGGAAATGCTGGAGGATGAAGAAGAAACAAAGAAGAAGTACTTGGAGAATGGAGAAACAAAGACGCACACTTAGTTTTGCATTGGAATTTGAGATCCATGCTCTATGTCTTTCTGTGACTGCCCAGTGCCAGCCGTGGTCTCCGCACCTCAGGGATACTTAGTGAGTCTTTAATGTCTCATGGATGAAGGGATTTAATTAATGGATTAATTAATTTAATGAACTAAGAAATTAAGTTTATTAACAAATAATTGTGGGCATTAGAAGGAAGTAGGTCATATGTGAAATATTAGTTCACCCCTAAGTCTGAAGGAAATGTTTGTGGTGACAGAGAAATTGATCTTCAGAAGGCAGATTTTGAAAATCAAGAGTCAAGGAAATCATAGAAGATTTTTTTTCCTCCATTTTTATTCAGTTAAAATTAAGTAACAAAAATTCCTTATAGTTCTGACAAGTATATAATGTTGATGATTGGGGCACAAAGTGGTAGAAAGATAAATCAGGTCTGATAAAATTTATAAGTAGAGACATTGTTCTTAGAGAGTATTTTTTTTTTATTTATTGTGGAAAGACAAATCCATAACAAACATAGTTAGGTTGCATCTGGTTCATATACCAACAACCTCACCACGTGTAAAGAACGGTGGAAAACACATGTGGAGCTGGCGTGACAACTAAGAGATGCAGCTAGGAGATGGAGACACCCATCCTTAAACCCCAGCTATTAGCAAAGGGCAGCATAATTTCTTTAAAATCCCGAGGTTTTAACTAATACAGTTTTATGGTTGTTTTTTAAATCAAGGACCATAAAGTCATCTAAGATAGCATCCCTCCCTCCCTCCCTCCCTCCTTCCCTCCCTCCCTCCCTCCCTCCCTTCCTTCCTTCCTTCCATCCATCCCAATGGCAGTATGCTACACAAAGGCATTGGATAGGTCAACTCAATTGGGAAAAGAAAAGGTGACATAAAAGTCACCCTTTTGCCTTCAGTGCCATGCATAGACCAGAAGTAATTCACAGAAGTTAACAGGAAGGTTTAAGAGCCCTGTAGCATCTTAAGTTTCAGACTGTGGTCATTGAGTGTTGATCATTGCTGGAATGTAAGCACTATTAGGCATTGTCCTAGATAGAGCTTACAACTTGACAGAGCCTAGGATAACCCCAAAAAGACTCTTGACTGAGTCTCTATCAGGTTGGTCTGTGAGTGGATCTGTGAGGGGTTGTCATGATTGTTGGGTGGCTAACACCTTGTGGGTGGCACCATCCCATGGGCATGGATGTGGTCCTGGGCTACAGAGAAAGTTAGCTCAGTAAGAGCCTGAGAGTGAGTCAGCAAGCAGCGTTGCTCCATGGTCTCTGCCTTCTGGCTCCTGCATTAAGTCCCTGCCCTGACGTCCCTCAGTGATGGGCTGTGACCTGATGAGGTACAAGTTAAAGAAGCCCCTTCTCCCCATGCTGTTTTTGCTCAGAATGTTTCATCACAGCAGCAACAATGAAATGTGAATGGAAGCTTTTTTTCAATGTGATGTTTTCTCTCTAAAGTCTCTGGTGCTGGCTCTCCTATGTGTTTTCAAGTGACAGCCATAAACAAAAGACACTAGTAAATGGCCAAGTACACAGATACTTCTGTTCTTTTGATAGATGTGAGTTTCCAACACGATGTCAAATAGGCTACAACTGAGAATCAGCGAGCTTACTCCCATTTCCGAGGTTAGTCTTGCTGTGGTACAGGTTTCCTAGATACATTTAAGAGGCACATCTGCCAAGATGATTTCTCCTAGGTGTGCATGTTAGCAGGCAACTGGAGGAAGGGGAGGTGCCCAGATGGACTATCAAGCAAGAATCACTAACGTGAGGACTGATGAGTGGGAGGAGCTGGAGCGGCCTCGGTTGGTTCAGGTGGTGGTGAGTTAAGAAGGAGAGGATGGCAAACTCGAGGTGAGGCAGGCACAGCTCTGGCAAGGCAGGACTCGCTGCCATGACATATCGGTAAGTACTATTAGAAGGTCCCTAACTTCCAAACAGCAATCATCAATAGAGTTGAGACTTGTTCCCAACCTTAGAGACACACGGTTGGTGACATGGCCATAGACATTCAGTTTGAATGATTCAGATTGATTTTGATGATTTTTGAATGATTTTGATGACTACAAAAATGTACAAACTGTATATAATACTTCATAAGCTATGTACCCTTGACTCCATCATCTACTTTATAGGACTCGGGCCCTACTATCCCCACGGGCCTAGGTTAATTCCACCCCATCCTCCTGCCTCTCATAGAGATAACTGAATCTTAAAATTATTCCTTTATTTACAATCAGCTTGACATAATTTTAGACAGATTATTTACGATGCTTCTCCAGACATCGTGTTGACTGTGATGACACTTTGGATTTTATTTTCCTAGACTTGTTTTTAAGTGTGCTGCCTCAGATTTAACCAAAACCAACATTTGCTCTGATTCTGTTCTGTTTTAGTCTCAGAATCAGTTATGTACTGAGTGACTCTCCTTTTGTTTTGAGTGTGCTTGCACTGATTTTCGTTTTAAATCATGAATTTCTCTTGAATATAATCAAGCCGTTTTTCTAGAATTGCACTTGTATGAAATCAGTGGAGCCACAATGTGTACTAAAGATTTACTTTCTTAAAATTCTGCTGCTATTTTAGTGTTTATTAGGATTTTACAAAGTGACACCTTGTTTATACATTGTAAGTTATTTTTACTCATGTGTGTGAGTCTGTGGTGGTCTGGTTAGATTGAGTGTAGGAATTCAATAATTTATCAAGCTATATGGGTGATGTAGGTCAAGTTTTATTAAAAATGTTTAGATTTTTAAGCATTTTGCACTAATGCTCAGTCAAAATTGTATCCTTGCTAAATGTGCTGAGTACGACATACATAGTGATTTAAAGGCAGGGATAGATTTCAGAGTTTTTGTTATTGTTTAAAATGCATTTTGTAAAATAAGTGACCACCTGGGAGCTAGAAATAATTGTGGTCTTTGGGCAGGGAAATCTCTTCTCCTTGGGCTTTGGCAGCCATGGACATAATTCCTTCTTTTGAAAGTCCTGTGGTTCTCTTCTTCCCCTCCTCTTCTGGATGGCCACTGATGGTTACAGAACCTCAGTTTACCCCTAAGTCCTGAAAGAGCAGAATGAAATGGAGTTGAAGTTGCTTTATACTCACACATATTTTGATGCCTGTTTCTTTAAGAATTAGCTGTTTCATGCCCCAGGCCCAGTAATGTGGGAATTAGAAAGTTCTGGAGCTCTCCCTTTGTTGATCTCTCCTCTTGGTTCTTTCAGAATGAGCACGCATAACCAGTGGACTCATGGTTGAGCTCACTTCCCCCCTCCCACACGTGCTTTTGGATCTACTAAGAACTTTCTCTTTGTGACAAGCAGATTCTTCAAGCAGCGTAGTACATAAGCAGGCTATTTCCTTGCGTCGCATTTTTGGGGACAGTCATATATTCTACCTTCTTCCCAGACCAGGGGCAGGACCATCTGGCCTAGACTGAACTTAACTTTTAGAAATTTAAATGCATCACTGAGAGGTAAGGTTTCAGTTTTTATCACATCCATAAGAAATAGAGATAACTGTCATGGTTTAATGTCAGCAGTAAAGTTTTGGAGTGATTAGGATGGAAAAAAAAATCCATAAAACTTAGTGAACTGAAAAACCTCACTCAAACTGTCAGGTAATTCTGGTGGAAGGTTGGGGACAACTTCAAAAATAATTGAACAATGAAGGAAAGGGAAGCGTCCCCAAACAAAGGACAGGGCACCAAGCTGCTTTAAGTGAAATGTGTATTACCTGATTATAAAAGATGGGCTTGCAGAATCTCGATGAAAAATTATTTATAGCGTCTCAATTAAAAACCCAGGTTAAACCCCTTTTGAGGAAACTTCCAGAAAACAATTCTATACTTCTTATATACTAGACCCTTGTTGTTATAAACATTGCCTGAAATAATATATAATGAGTATTATATTTTTATTATGTGACACGTACACATACATTCTGATTGAAATTATTTGACAAGAAAAAAACAATTCAAATAAAAATGAAAAATTATTCAGAATAACTACTTTGTGCTATAATATACTTTATTAGAGTAGTGTGGAAGCTGGATTAACATTTGCGTGTTACAAACATTTAATTGTGTTCTATACTCAATGACTAGTATATTAGTTTCTGGTGTTTGTATTTCTAATCTAAACTAGTAGCTAGCTAGTATGTATGGCATCCTCAACTAGTACATGTAACAAATAAATGGATTGATACAGACTCTTGATGTAGCTACAAAGAAACGTTCTTCTCTTCTGCGGTGTTATCCTTTGACCTTCTCAACCAAAACAATTTGTCAGCATTATATCTTATGTGGAATACTGTCTCAGCAAAGCTTTTAGATGTTTTCATTAATGTGGGAAAATGGCCACCCATTGCCTAGCACATAGCTTTGCATATACTGATGATATTCTTCCCCCTTCTTTGTTGTGCATATTCACGGTAAATGTATGTTTGGTGTATGCAGATGTCATGTGGATGTAAGCTCGTGTGTATGTGTGTGTGTGTGTGTGTGTGTGTGTGTGTGTGTGTGTGTGTGGAAACCACAGGGGGGTGCTGGGTGCTCATCTTCATCTGACTTAGATTTCTTTGAGATAGGGATTCTCACGGAATCCCAAGCAAGGCTGGCAGCCATCAAGCTCCAATAATCCTGCAGTTTCCATTTCCCCGAGCTCTGGGCTAATAGGTACATGTAGCCTCAACTGGCTTTTCACGTTCGCTTTTGGGATTTGAACTCAGGTCCTTGTGATCCAGCAACTCTTACATCCTGAGTCATGTCCATCCTATGATCTCTTTTTAAGTCACCTTCAACCTCATTCCAAATAACCCAGATTGTGATAGGAATTTCATACATGATTTTCTCCAGTTCTTTGAGTCCAGTAAATAACCCCCAGAACAGGAAGTGGGGCTATATTTTCTAGCTTCTGTTCCCATAGCTAGAATGTCTCTGTGAAGTGATTTAAAAGTTGGTACAGCTCTGGGCTCCATTGATGCCACAAGGTAAACTCATTGATTGGACCAAATCATCTTCAGAGTGCTTCTCATTTCAGAATTCAATGAAAGACTCAACAAAAACCCCCATAACTTTAATTTATCTCTCTTCTAGCTAATGATGTAAGTGTAAGAATCACCAAATGGAGAAATCATTATAGAATTGATGTTCAGGGACATCTTAGCCCAACAATGTGAACGTTACTTGATAGTTTATCCAGAAAGCATCCCACTGATTGCCTGAATTAGAGTTTCATTTTCATCCCTGGTTTGAAGGCACCCGTTCAGTATATAACCATAAGTAGATTTTCTACATCAGTTTTATATTCTCTGAGACATTAAAGGGTGCTAATAGGTTTATGAGCTTGAGAAGAGATTTCCGCTATTGAGAAAAGCTATGTCACTTGCCAAGCTTAATATTTTGATCTTCCAATCAAATTATACCCAAATGGTTATAGCCATTTGCTTGTTCCCAGTTGTGATATTTTCAGAGTGCACCACAGGTATGTCAGTATTATGTAACTAGAAAATTGTGAGGAATAGCAGGCATATTCATAATTGTACACCTAGAAATTGTTTTGCATATACATACAATTGCATATCCAGAGGAAGAAAAAATGTTCTTAAAAAACAAAGATAATAATTTCATTATTAACATAAAATATAGCAATGATTGATTTTGGAGGTAAGAGGATATGTGATCATAACTTTCCAAAGTATTTTAAAGATAAAGTTCATTTTTATAAGACTTTCTTGAGTTAAAACCAATATATTTTTTTCCCAACTCCATGGCTAAGCAGCCGATAGCACTATCTGCCTTCAGTGTGGTTCCTTAATGGTATATTACATGCACAATTGTCACTTTTAATTTAGGATATTTCCCCCATAAATGGCACGTAATCAGTACTGTATGTTGAGCAGTCTCTATATGTTACATTTTCCCCATACAGCCATTATAACTGATAAAACATTAGTAGAATCATTCATTTTTGTGAAATTTCTTTAATGGACAGTTCACTTTATTCAAAGCATTGGCAAGCCAGAGTAAGGTTTGCTTTATTATTTTTTTTTAATAAGATAACTTGCTTTGCAGCTTACAATAAGTTAATATTCTTCTGACTTGGGTTCATGTATAGCTTAGAGCTACTCACAGTCCTATAGCCATTGTGAGTGCCTCAGAGAGCTTGCTAGTACAGAGATATTGATGAAACAAGAGGGAGGGGCGCTCTCTTCACTGCAGGACTGGGCTTCCTTCCCCTTGGTGTAGAATAAATATGAGACCGAGCAACTTAAAAGCAAGGTCCACTAACAGTGAGGCCACCATGAAAGCTCCCAGTGTTTCTACGGTGTCTGATATTACGCCTGGAGCAACTGCACTTCATGGAAGTACTTCAGTCTTCTGTTGTCTCATTGTTTTGGAATTTTTATTCTATTATACAAAAGCATAAAAAGGCAAAGGGGCTTTCTAATAAAGGGAGGCACACATACAGCCACTGGCTGACACTTTTAGGACTAGTTGGCTTCTTGGGAGATGTAGGAGCAGGGCTTTTGAATGAATTTTAAAATGAGCTTGCCTTCTACTAACAGTCCATCTCTTCATTTTAAACAAGTTAAATGGAGAAACAAGCAGCCTGTCTGTCTTTCTGAAATTCTTAGAGGAAGGATGCATGGCAAGTGGAAGCTCACATTGCAGGGGAGACTATGCACTTCACTGGACTCGGTGTTCACCTTCGGAAAACATACAGTCACTTCCTCGGAGTCTGGATATTTATTATTATTATTATATATTTATGCTCAAAGATGTTCAGAGGGTTTGCAGCCACAGCGGGGTCATTGTATGCTCCTGTTAAGAGCTGAGCTATCCCGACCCCATTCTCCTATTCTTCCTTATTCTTGTCACTTTCCAGTGTGTACACAGAACAAACCTAGGAGCTGGGTTCTGTGGGAGCTTAAAGTAAAAAAGCACCATTCCCCTCAAGGAAAACTACTTTTAAGTCCCTTGTGTAATCACATTCTTATGCTGGAGATTGTAACTGGGTCATCTCCTTGTAATTAGGCTACTCTGTCTTCTGGACTAAATAAACACAGTGTTGGCTTTAATATAGGTCTATTGATAGCCCTTTAAATGTTTGGCTTATGCAACCCCTCCTCACACTCGCTATGGTCTCTGAAATTGAGCAGCCCAGCTTCACAGAGCCCTATGTTCCTCTAGTCATTAGTTGTCCAGGGGTTAAACAGGATTTTCATGTTTCCTTTTATAATGCTGGCTGAACTGAAGCTTTGCAGGATCAGTTGTTTTTTGTTTTGTTTTGTTTTTTTTCATTTTTTTTCAATTTTTTAATTAGATATTTTCTTCATTTACATTTCATATTTTATCCCCAAAGTCCCTATATCCTCCCCCTACCCTGCTCCCCTACCCAACCACTCCCACTTCTTGGCCCTGGCATTCCCCTGTATGGGGCATATAAAGTTTGCAAGACCAAGGGGTCTCTCTTCCCAATGACTAGACCATCTTCTGCTACATATGCAGCTAGAGACACGAGCTCTGGGGGCACTGGTTAGTTCATACTGATGTTCATCCTATGGGGCTTCAGACCCCTTCAGCTCCCTGGGTATTTCCTGGTTACTTCATTGGGGACCTTGTGCTCAGTACAGTGGATGAGTGAGTATCCACTTCTGTGTTTGCCAGGCACTGGCATAACCTCACAAGAGACAGCTATATCAGGGTCCTTTCAGCAAAATATTGCTGGCATATGCAATGGTGTCTGCATTTGGTGGCTGATTATGGGATGGATCCCCAGGTGGGGCCGTCTCTGGATGGTCCATCCTTTAGTCTCAGCTCCAAACTTTGTCTCTGTAACTCCTTCCATGGGTATTTTGTTTCCTATTCTAAGGAGGAATGAAGTATCCACATGTTGGTCTTCATTCTTCTTGATTTTCTTGTGTTTTGCCAATTGTATCTTGGGTATTCTAAGTTGGATAATATCCACTTACCAAGAACGTCGTGTAAGAACTTTGGTACTAAGCATTTGTCCAAATTACATGAATTCTACAGCTGACTTGAAGTTCCTACTTTACCATGTTTCTTAGCAGATCTGATATGTGAAGATGCTAATGCAGTGCTCATATAGGTTGGAATACTGTTTCCTCAATAAGTAAATAAGGTATACACGGCTTATGAAGCAGAGCTTCGGTTCTTCTCTTCCCATTCTGTGTAGTAGAAGATTCCTACACCAGTTACTGACATCATGATGAAATAATTCATAGCAACACAGAAGTAAACAAAAATTCATATTGAAATATACCATAGTGTGTGTATATATATATACACACACACACATATCCTTTGGTGATGAAGATATGTGTATATATATATATATATATATATATATATATATATATATCCCCATAATTAAACGGGCATAAAAGGGAGAAATGGAAGCAAACATGACAGATATGAAAAGCTTAGGTCCTATACAATAAGTGAACCATGATGAAGTGCTTGCTTCAGGGGAGATTAGCAGCCTTTTCTTCGTAGTTGTGCATCTCTGAGTCTTTGAGGACCTGTTGGAGTTTGGCAATGTTCTGATTACAGTTGCTAGTTTTCTAGAAAGGCACTGCTCCATCCAGCCTTCGAGTTTGGCAGTTCGCCTATGATAACTGATCTGGTAAATGTCTAAGCAACAGTCTGTGACTAATAATAAAAGAATCAATGTTGAGGAGTCATTTAGCAACATGCATGTAATAGTAAATAGTGTAAAACAATGCCGTGCCTGTTATAAAGCACACGTATCCATATGTTAAGTGTCCATGACTATGTAAAAAGGTGACAAGGTTTGAACATTTTAATTAGACAATGCAAATGATATGAGAAGAGAAACAGGAGTAAGAATGAGGTTTCCACCCTGCATGGCTAGCCCTCGGTGGTTTCTGTGTTGGTGGAGACTGAGTAGGATGTGCGAGGCAAGGGGGAAGCCATAGAGACTCCACACTTAAAAACCCAAGACAACCGAGGGGCATTCCTGAGCCAGGGTTGTGAAGTCGTGGGACAAGCAGGATATTACTAAGCAATGGCAACAGAGGTGAGTAAGAGAGGTGCTAGATTAGCGAATGAAAATGAGAAGACATTGCTTAGGACAACCTAACAGTGCAGCTAACTTCTGGGTGAAAACCAGGGAGAGTCCTGGGTTCTGTTGAGTTAGAGTTTTGTGTTCATAAAACACAAATTATGCTTCGACCATTACAAATGCATTTGGCCTCGGGCATCAAATCTTTCAGCAGTTTTGGCTGCTGGTTTTTCCTTCTGGTTGAGGAACTTGAACTTCTTTCTCCCTCCCTTGCTTTGATGAGATTCTGGTCATGTTTTAGTTTGTATCACAGCAAAGAGGTTTTAAATGACCTCTTTATGAATGTGGCCACTCTGCTTCCCTCTCATTTGCCTTGATCTCAGCATGACTTTTGACACTGTCAACCGCGCTATCATTTCAGAGTGCTTGAGGGAATTTCCATTCTTAAATACCCAATTTTACATCAAAATAACACTTGAAAAGCACACTGTTACAGGCAAATATTTTGTCTAAATGTTTCTTTAAAGAATGTTGAAATTTTTATTTTGTTAAAATAATAGCACACGGGGGCCTGATTATTTTAATTTTGTTTGGAAGATGGTGTCTACTTTAGCCAGTTCCTAGGAATTGGTTTTTTGGTATTGTTTTGATATTTTTTCTTTTTGTCCCTTTTGTCCTTTACTGGGGTCCAGGTCCAGGACCTCATCAATCCAGGCAGACATTTCACTACTGAGCCCCATGCTCAGGATCTGTGCCGAAGATGCTTTTAAGTGGGAATAGGTAATGTCATGTGTAAGGAGCCAGTGGACAAGCAGACAGTGGAACTTCGCCCTAACCAGATGTTAACCTGTTTCTGTGATGCTGTGATGCAATCAGTCATTTCCCTACCCAGCACCCCATTGGTCCTGTACTTACCTGTTAGATCTCAATAAGGATAACACCATGTCTGAGTGGTTAGAACTTTTTACTGGTGAGTGTGCTGAAAGACTACTTTTCTTTATAAATGATGATCCAAGAGAAGTTATCATGTGTAAGTGCAAGCTTTGAGCTTAGAGCACCCCAGCCTTCAACTGCAAATGTGACCAGGCATATCCAACAGGGGTGTCCAACCTGTAGTGTCCGAAGACAGCTGTGAATGCTATCCAACAGTTTTGTCTACAGCAGCATCGTGTTTCACTGTCAAAAGGCTGGATGCCCCTGATGGAGCTTTTGGTCCTGGATTATTGGCTATCAGATTGATGGCCGCTTTTGTCCTTTGATGGTCCTTCCTTTGCGCATTAAGTCACATTTTATTAAGATTTATAAATGTCACTTGAAAACTGTCATGACACTTGCCCCTCCTGCATCCCTGCTTGAAGTGACAGCTTAGACATTTCTTTTAGTCATGTTTTTGCTAGACAGGTATTCTACACACTTAACTATTTGGCCTGGCAGCCTTTCCTTTCAAGCCCTGACATCCCAGAGATGGGCAAAAGTGAGGCAAGCTTATTCCCAGCTTGCTCACTGTTGGTCTCAGAAATGGATGGTGATGGCAGTGGGTGAGTCACACATTCTGAGTGAATTTCTTAATGAAATACTGAAATGTGTTTCTTCTTGGCTCTTTAGATTTTTGCAACCTATCACATCAGATGTCAGTTACAGAGCTATGTTTAAGAAATAGCAAGTTTTTTAAAAAAAAATCATACACCTATTTATGGCTAAATTTTACTAAAAATATTTTATTGATGTTGTTATTATAGATGTCCAGCATCTTAAATAAATATCAGTTGAAAGATCTGAGCTGCTTTTGGAGTTTCTGATTTTGAAAAGTAAATATGATATAGGTTATTGATTCAAACACAGTAGTCTAAATTTTTGAATGGGGAAAACCCTCACCTGAGAAATGTTTCATTAGACTCTTGGATTTCTGAAGAAGGAAAAAGAAAAGACCAAAAGATACCTAATAAAATGTTAGCATTAGAGTAGGTTAGGGTTAAGTAATTTTGAATGCTGCTGCTGCATTGGTAGAAAGCACTAGGATCCATCATAACTGAGACTTTCAGTGGGTAGTGGACCACTCTTCCAATGAAATGGGCCTGATGTGGTTAGAAATGTTCTGAAGGTTTCCCATTGGACACAGTAGGTCTCACAAAGAAAGGCAGTGTAAAAACAGACATTCTGTAAGTAGCCTAAGTACTTTGGCCGTTCATTTGCAATAAACATAAAGCCATATCTGTGTTGATCTCCCTGTAAATTTGTTAATACCATGCTAATAGAGATTATCAATAGGGTTCCAAACAGCTTCCCATGTATGTCTAATACACAATAATACCAGTGGTAATTCAGTTTTATTTAACCCCATCGGCCACTTTAATGATACATGTCAGGGTCTCTACTCCACAACCAGGGAAACTGAGACCTAGCAGTGGTGACTGAGCCTCTGTCATATTATAACCAGTCAATTATAGACCTGAGATTGGAGATTGGTACCTAAGTCAGCCTTACTTTAAATCAGAGCTATGCAGTTTGCTTTTGCCAACTTTCTCAGGCTTTTTTTTTCCCTCTTGCTTCTGGACATGCAGGGGCATGTTAGCTCAGCTTCTGTCTTAGCAACCACTGCTCCTGCAAACATAGAAGCCCTGGCCTTGGCATTTGAGATTGTACATGTTGTGTACCTGTTACAGTATTGGCAGGAACAATGTGCAAACATTAGTTTGCCTGCTCCATTAAAGGAGTCAGTTTTTATAACCAGTTTCTAAGATTTTTGCTATAATTTGCTCCTGAAGAACCAGACTTAAGTCTAAAGATCTTGCACACACACACACACACACACACACACCCCTTATTTTTCTTTAACAGCATTGACTGGGGATGAACGAATGTGCCAAAGCTTTTTGGCTTGTTCTGTTCTCTTTAAAAGTTAAGAAATTATTTGAGTTCAGTGTGATCATGTATAAATTATACACTCATAGGAAGAGCCATTTGCTAAAGAACCCAAGAGAAAATTCAAGTGTATGGATGTTAAAGAAGCACTTTGCACTTTATATATAAAACACAGGCAGAAATAGGAAACATAATTGAATTAGCATGAAGATATTAAGCAGTGAAATGAATGTTTTTATTGACTAAGGGTGAATGGTTGGACTATTAGCGGGGAAATCTCAATCACGACATCTCAGATATTGAAAGTTCTAGTGTGGCTGATGTAGCCTCCGGTAACATTTGAGGAGTTTGAGGCAAATGGAATCATTTATTTGGCAACTTATCACTGAAAAGGTTTTGCTAGAGTCTCCATCAACCAAGATTACTATTTTTTAAGCAAAATAATAATAATAATAATAATAATAATAATAATAATAATAATAATAATAATGAATGAGTATCTGTTGGATTTTAAAAGGACAGCTGATTGGTGCTATTTTAAATGAAGCACAAATTTCAGCTCAACATATGTATGGATGAGTAAAAATGGCTTCATTTGTACATCAACTAATTTTGGCTATTGAACTAGTGTCAAGATTAGTGAGAAATTATAACATTAATAAAGAAAAAACCTCTTTCATGTTATATATAATAACTTCCCAGGACCTAAAAGGTAACCATATTTAATAGTAAACAAATCTGCATACCAGTGATGACTTAATAGATCTGTCTTTGGACAACATGAAAATGGCAGTTTGCAGCTACCTTTGACCTACCTTTGGCCACAGTTTGTAGCATGGCTCCCAGTTCCATAATATGCTTTATGAACCAACACAACTACAGTGATTTTGTGTTCTAAATGCAACAAACTATTGATGAATTATTTCTCCAGGGAGGCTTCCCTAGTGCACCATCACTAGTCAAAATATCTGAGCCTCACTTAGTTGGAAGACTTTGTGTGTATAACTTTACTTGAAAATTTATAGTTAAGCCAAAAATTAAATGAGGGACTTTTAGGCTATAGGTTTATATGTTCCTTAGATCCTAAATTTACTGCTGTTGGACACTGTTTTCTAGAATAGTCTGTCTTGGTGTTAGACAAAAGAAGAAGCCGAAGAAAGAACTGCATGTATTACCAAAAGGGGCTTTGTGGTTAAAAAAAAAAAAGTTTGCCTACCATACTCAGATGATTTGTAGAGAATATTTTAATTATGGGTTCCAAAAGTTTATCTGAGTAACAAGTTTTCTGGTCCTTAGATTCCCTTGGGCTTACTGTTGATTTTCCTCCTGGCATTTGGCATTTTGACGGATATTTGAAAGCAGATATCTGAATGAATGATAACTCTTAATTGAGTATATGTGGGTTATCTTATGAACCTCACAAGGAAGAGTAGAGAATAAATTACACATGGCTTGTCAAGCATATATATAACAGTAAAATACAGATGGACTTACAGTCACAGGATGTTGAGATTCTTGCATGTGTATATGGGCTGGGTGCATGTGTGCATGCAGGTGTATAGGTGTGTGAGCGTGCATATGTGCACATGTGTTTGGAAGCCAGAGAATAACTTTGGCTGTTACTCCTCAGGTGTTATTCACCTGTTTGGGGATGGGGTCTTTCACTGGGTGGACCTTCCTCAGTAGGGTAGGCTATCTAGTCAACAATCCCAGATATCTGCCTGTCTGTGTCCCAGTGCTGGGTTTGCAAGCATGCTGCCACCACTGTGCACACAGTATTGCTTACTTTCCTCTGCCCATTGCCCTTAACCTTATGTATTTACTTATTACAACTGAGGGATGGGAATAGCATATCACTAGGGTATGTTAACTGAATGGCTGGAGATGCGGACTGATATTAAGAAGTGAATCCTGGGATTATTATAAACACTGTGCCAGTGAGCTCACCGAGGAAGTGGATACCTAGACTGTTTCTTCACAATTTGTCTGACTCTGCTCTTTTGTTCCGGTAGCAGACTCTGTAGTGCTGCACTGTGCAACAGGGTAACCACTAGTATCGTGTGACTGTGTACATTTAAATTAGCAAAATGAGATAGCATTGGAGACACATTCCATCTGTTGCACTGACCACATTTGAAATGCTCAGTGACCGTGTGGGACTGGTGACGGCTGTAACCGACCATGCACATTGTAGTCACATCAGTGTGCCTCCATCGTCACAGGGGATCTACTGGACAGCGATAACTGAGTAGAGTCTCTGAGTGTCACACGCTTGTGTGTGCCCCTGCATTCGGTCATCCAGCCTGAGGATATTCTGGCTGCATGATTGCCTTTCTTCTCAGAAAGATATGTAACAGAGTTTAAGTGATTTTCAATTTTTTTTTCAGGGCATTTTGCACGTTGTCTGCTGTCAGTGCTCCTTCTTGATGATTACCGTGGTGCTCCCCATTCTGAATATATATTAAAACATTTCTCAGCAGGGCTGTGATAAAGTGTACTCCCATCACTCCTCCCTGGTGGTGTGGTTCAGTGCCTTGGTTTTAATTCACAGAAACACCACTTCTGCACAGTAAATTATATCGAAATAAGTGTGGCATATCATGACATAAATTTCCCCTGAAAATGAGGGGAAGCAGGTTTGAAACTCATGCGACTAATACATCACTCCGATATTAGGAAATGGATTGCACTCCCGTTGACAGAAAGTGAGGGGAGAGAAGATGGTTTCAGCAATATGTAAAGGGAGAAACGGCAACAACAACAACAAGAGGAGTTTCAGGTCATTTGTCTGTTTACAGGGAAGCTAAGTTGGTGAGCATTGTTGCAGAGTGTGACCCTTTCTTCTTAATGCCTGGCTGGAGCATCTTTGGTCTTGCCTGGAGTTCTGGGGTTGGCAGTATGCATCTCTTTCTTGTGGATTCTCTCATTTGCATTGCATTTATTTATTGAATTCATGCATCCTCCACTGTGTCATTTCCCTTTCATACTTCAATTTTGTTTGCTTTTCCCATCAGGATTCTAATTCTTAGATCACAAATGCATTGGAAATTCAGTTATATAAAAAAAAAAAAAAAAAAAAAAGAAAAAAAAAAAAAAAAATCAAACAAAAAATTCTTTGAAAAGGTTGTTTCATATGTCTCCCCCTTTCCTCCTTTGGGATGAAAACAGTAAAAGGTACAGGAGGAACTGGAAGTGTCCTGAGAGTGGGGAGTGTGGTGAGGGAGGCTGNTCATTTGCATTGCATTTATTTATTGAATTCATGCATCCTCCACTGTGTCATTTCCCTTTCATACTTCAATTTTGTTTGCTTTTCCCATCAGGATTTTCATTCATAGATCACACATGCAATAGAAACTCAGTTATATAAAAAAAAAAAAAAAAAAAAAAAGGCAAACAAAAAATTCTTTGAAAAGGGGAGCAGACATGTCTCCCCCTTTCCTCCTTTGGGATGAAAACAGTAAAAGGTACAGGAGGAACTGGAAGTGTCCTGAGAGTGGGGAGTGTGGTGAGGGAGGCTGTCAAGACTGGCTGCATTTAGAAGCAAATGATACAATTAAGAAAGCCTATTGACTAAGGGGCAGCCATAACTAGACATTCGTAAAGCTGCAGATATCCAATCTTCAATACAAAAAGCAATTTGTGAGTTTGGCTTCTCTTTTCTTTTGGTCAGACAATGGCTGAGCACCGGGGTAACAGCTTCCCAAGAGGAGTTTGTTGTATTGGGGAAACAATCATAATTTAATCATGTTGGTACCAAAAGTGTACAATGGAATACATTGAGACAATGATTGACACCTAGAGTCACTTATTATTTTGTCAAGAAGTTAACATGCCAATCAATTTCGAGAGCAGTGTGTGCTTGCCTGAAATTGATCCTGAACCCCCATATTAAGCATCTTGTCTCTTATCTTAAAGCAAGTCATCACTGGGCTGTAGGCTACACTTGTATTGGCACTTCTGTTCATCACAAAGTGGGGAATGATATAAGTAGTATGTACACAAGGTATTTTAGAGAAAGGCTTGTAGAGTAGATCCCAAGATGAGTTAGCAAGAGGGAGTTTATTTAGTATTTTTCTCTATGGCTATCCAAGCAAAGTGAGCATGTCCCAGACACTTGTTAAAGTAGAAGCAGATATAAAGATAAGAGTAGCCAAGCCTCCCAAACACACTAGCCAGTTTATAATTAGAACAATTTGTTTCAAGTCCTTTAAATTTGCCTAGGCATGATTTGTTATGAATGATTTCAAAATACTTTGTAGGCATATTATCATACTATTTTTTTTTCAAGACAGGGTTTCTCTGTGTAGCCCTGGCTGTCCCGGAACTCACTTTGTAGACCAGGCTGGCCTCGAAATCAGAAATCTGCCTGCCTCTGCCTCCATATTATCATACTATTAAGTATTGTTTCAATGCATTGTTTCAAGGATGTGTTACAAGGATATACTGTGATTTAATTAGTAATCAATAATTTGTTTGGAATGCTTCCTATGTATTTTCTCTTGTATATATACTATTACAAATGACGTTGTGAGCATTTTGTATAAAGTTTGCAGGAAATGGAATCATGGTGTAGGTGTCCAGAGGTGTCTCATGTATATGATAATCACTCTCCAGCAAGGCAAATCACCTCGCAAGCCTTGGGAGAAAATGTAGGCTTCACCTCATCTTTTCAAGACCGGCTTTAGCATGTTTCTTCATTGGATAGTGAAACCAGTATTTCTTTAGAACACATTGAAGTACATTGTGTTGAATACACAGTTTTATATTTTTATTTATGTAATTTAATAGATGCTACTTGATTTGCTGCTAAAAATTCAGTGACATTACTTGATTACTATGAGCCATAGATTATTTGAAGCCATACTGTTTTTTGTATTTCTTTTTCTTTCTTTCTTTCTTTCTTTCTTTCTTTCTTTCTTTATTTTTTCATTTTTTTGTTGTTGTTTATTTTTGTTTCTTTTTTTAAAATTTTTTTGTTGTTTCTTTTTTTTTCTTTTTTGTTTCTTTTTTTTCTTTTTGTTTTTTTTTGTTTTGTTTTTGTATTTCTATTTTAGGTTGTTATTTTACAACATAAATAAGTTTTTCTTCTTTTTGCAAACTTAGATCTGCCGATTTTCCTCTTGGCATTTCTTCATTATTATCAAACTTAAGAATGTCATGAAAATTGAGCTAAATTCTCTCAAATTGCAGTGAAACTATGTATACACTATATACCTTTTGATATCCATACCAGAATTTCATACTTTCTTTTCATTCTCAACAACACCTATTTTCCAGGTTTTCTTTTCATAAGAAACTCCTTAATAATATCCATCATCCTGTTGTGAAGAAAATGGTACCTAATTATAATTTCATTTGTTCTTCCCTAATAAAGAATGATGATCTTTTAAGGCGTGCCTAGAGGAAGTTGTGGTTGTCTTGTGGTTGCAGACCTGCATAGAGTGTGTTTGATATCCAATCAGAGAGTAGGCAGGCAGGAAAAACTGGGCCTTGTGTTTTGTGGAGTTTGCATGTGCCTGCCTTTTTGTGCTACTCAGTTCCTCAGGAATTGTTTAAGTGCCAACCACATTGAGCAGTATAATCTTCTTTTCTCACTATTTTAAATTCCACATTATCCTAAAAGGATGTCACAGAAAAACTTCAATATCATGTTCAGCCAGGTACCTGACTAGTTATTGACTTAATCAAGGTGATACATGAAATTAGGCATCTTAATGATTGCTTGGAATATTTTGTCTATATGCTTTTTGGGCAAACTTTAAACTTAGTTTATTGCTACTGAATTATTTTATAATATTAAAATCTCGATGTACTTCTGCAATGTTTTCATCAGCTCAGAGTCACTTGTGTCTAACTTTCAATCTGAAGTCTGTCACATCACAGGATCTCCAGTTTGATTCATTTCTCAGTTAACTGGAGTACATCTTGGAGTGGTTTTAAGTGATTTATGTGTTAGATTTTCTGAGCCCTTGAATATTTTATTTTTATTATTATTATCATACTTGAATTATAACTTGGCTTGTTACAGAATTCCTAGCTCACAAAAATTTCCTTCAATTAAATCATTGTCGAGGCTGTTTTCTTTCGGGGTCTCTCATTAAAGTTGCAGGGTAGCTGCCAATGCCAGCCAGAGATATCTGGTAGGAGAACCACCTTGGTTCAGTCTACAGAAGACTGCAATTTACTAGCACCCCATGGGTCTTGGGTTGAAAGCCTTCCCAGGATATGCATGTGTGAATGTGTAAGAGAATCTTTCTTAATGCATTTAGGAATATGTATCTTTTCTAGACTTTAAGAAAAAGACTGAATGGATATTCTTGAGGGAACACCAAATCTTACCCAGAAAATTGAATAGTTCAGGGTTTCACAACAAAATTAAGAAGAGAATTACGACAAAAAAAAAAAATTTCTTGGTTTGGATCATGATGTTAACTTTAGATGTGCAAATTTCATATTCACTGTGGATGTCTGGCTTTAAAGGTTTCTGTAGTTTTTCTAGAATACTTTTTGCTTTTGCTGTGGATTTCCTGTTCACCCTTTCCATTGTACGAGGTGTCAATCAAGAGGCGGATGAGTTTTCTCTTCCTCATCACAGCCCTCTGACCTCCTGGAGTCCTTTGTCCTGTTCTAGTATGTTCTGGAATAACTGCTCATTGCGGCTCCCCCTGTAGGGCTTTGATAATCCGCAGTGCATGTGAGCGCTTTGCTGCACGGTGCAGTGCAGGTTTTCTCTTCCTGACTGCTCTGTGCTTTTCTTAGCCCCCGCCCTCCCCACCCCCCTCAGCCTTTTCAGTCTGCCAGCTCTGAGTCCCTGTTGATGTAATCTCAGAGACCACATGACTGAAAAGTAGCAGAGCCCGGGCACAGCCCTGAGCTCATGGGACTGGAAACTTGAATGCTTACTGTTTTTAAATTATTGTCAAAAATGTATACGAAGAACGACCAAAATAAAAAGATGCTGTAGTATGCTTTTTCGAAAATGCACCCTTGTCTACCAAGGGCTTTGTTCTGTCAATGAATCACAAGGGGAGGATTATTGATGCCCGTATGTGGCAGGTGTGTCCTTTTCAGAGCATTTCCCGCTGAAAAAATATAGAATATGTCTCTAGAACAAGATGGAACAGAACAGCCTCTGTTCTGTGGCTGTGATGAACGCCTCTTGCTCATGTTACATTGTGAGCATCCTATCTCTGTGCTTAGAGACTATCTGAAGTTCAGAGTGTTTGTTCCACAGATGCGAATTCAAGTTTCCCACCACTTTGCAGATGTGTGAGCACAGACACTGCAGTTAATTCCTGAGCCTGATGAAGGGTCCACATTCTGCCACTAAGCACTGAGAACTGAGTGAGATGGCAGTACCTCAGTGAGTGCAGAAACTCTGTGGTTACATGGTGGCACCCAGAAATCACTTTCCAGCCTTGTTGGTTTGCCAAATCCTGTGAATCAGATGCCAGGCCTGGTCCCAAGCCTGAGTTATCCTCCTCCTCCTCCTCCTCCTCCACCACCACCACCACCACCACCCCAACAACAACGAAAACAACCTGCAAGAAAATGATCCTACTGTTGAAGAGCTCAGAATGTAGGAAGGCAGGCAGAAAATGAAGCCTGTGTTAAGACATGCTGGAGACTCTAAACTGCTTCATCTCCTTCTCTTAGTTACTCTAGCACCCCAGACAGTCTCCTACCTCCATACACCATTACAGTGTCTGAGTGGGTGCTTTCTTGCATGAATACTGGGAGGTTTTGATATTGTCCAGCATAGAGGTTCTACAAGGTAAAGCAGAAAGGAAGGTCACGGGCCAGTAAAGATCTCTAAGCAGGAATTAGACTTCTGTGAGTTTGTGCTTCCCTGTTTCCTTTGTAAATTGGATTAAAATTTTGTTCTACCAAGGGACTTTATATTTCAAGGAACCTTGTTACTTATCTTTTTTTTTGAAAAGTACAATCTTTTGTAATGCAAATAATCACTTCCTAATTTATATGTGGAGCAAGTTAAAATTTTTGTATGTCAGGTTTTCTTTTCTTTGCTTTTTAAAGGTGGGCACAATGGTCCTATCTCTGCAGTACCTGAAAACATTTTTACAGTAATTGAATAAGAAATTATTGATTGAATTTCATCTGCATTCTTTCTTCCACATAGTCTAAAGAATAAAGAAGTTGATTTTCCTATAAAATGCCCCAGCTCCCGTGAGTAGTGACGAGTGAAAGCAGGGTTGTGTAGACTGGGTTGCCAGTGAAGGCTTTTCCTTCCCGCTGCTAATCAGCTCGTGTTTGGAGGTCCTTTCTCCAGGGCTCAGTTTCTCTGTGTTCAATATTTTTTTTAAACCATGGTTGTCCTGCAATTATCTAATAGGAAAAGGGAACAATTAGACCTATAATTGAATAGTAGGATGCAAGAGAAAGGTCTGGGCCGTCACACTACATAGAATCTAATGCACGATTTACTCATATAAATGTTCTGAGACACCAACTGGGCAGGCACAAAGTCTTCAGGAAACATGCAGGAGGTAAAAAGAGAGATAGGATGTCCAGCTCATATCTACTGAGGGGTCGCTCCATCTCTACGAAAGGTCTTCATGATAAGATAAATAGCCATAGCATGCAGTTCATTCTGAAGATGTGGCTAAGTTTCGTTTCAACATTAATTGCATTCAGACAAAATATTTCACTAAGTGCAAATTTTTCATCTTACGTTGGGTATTAGATAGTTACCTATCACTTCATCTTTGTTGCTTAACACTTTTTCATTGACTAAGTTAACCTAAGGAACAGTGAACCCATAGGATATTAGTTTACCTTGTCATTCATTTACTGCCTTGTTTACTGAGAGGAAGGATATGTATGACCGTCTTGACCACGTGGCCTTATAGATGTACCATGGACCTAGAGACAGCACAGTATTGTTTGACCCAGAGCTGAGGGCTGAGGTGACATATGTTATGGGTTACAAAGGTTTAAACACAGAATGCAGAAACCACATCATATGTTATTTCTGTATTCCAAGTTGAAATAATATGCTTTTGATAGATTGGGTTAAATAATTACTTTTTAATTAATAATAGGATAGGGGTGAAGCGCAGGGGCAGAGTAGCATACATGCAATCCCCAAACAATATAAAACGATTAAATCCAGCCTAGTTCTTTCTAAGTTTTGATGTGGCAACTAGAGAACTTAAAATGCCCTGTGTAGCTTGTGTCCTGTGTTTCTGCTGAGCAACACTGCTTTAGAGTTACACAGTCAAGTCATCTGCAGAGAGTGGAAGCATTCTTCCAGCAGAAAATTCACTGGTAGCCCATGTCCCTGACCTATAAGATATCTGTGATATGCTTGAGATAATACCCATATTCCTTTCTGTTTATCCCCCAGTGTAAGATGAAGATAAAAAAGAATGGAAGGTATTACTATCTTGAAATGACTTCAAAAAACGTTGGGTCTCCTCTTCTTTCTTTTTTTTTCCCCAGTTTTTCTTTTCTTTTTCTTTTTGAGATCAGGTCTTACCATATAGCTCCAGCTAACAAGGTCATGCCTTGTCTTGGCTGTCTTCTCAGATACCTGCAACTGTGAGGTGAACTCAGGACTTGTGTCATGGTGTGTACTATTTCAACTTTCCTTGTTATTTTGCTTTGGCCTAACTTACTTTTGAAATTATTGTATCCAGTTAGTAGTGTGTCTGACAAATAGTGGTACTCCAAAACCCTATTTACTGAGTTAAATGAGCCCTGTGAGAGTTAAAAGTTAACTGTTCTTCCTCAGCCCTCAGCCCTCTTTCTGCTCGTCTTGCACTAGGGTGTCACATTTCAGAATTGACCCAAAGACTCAACCAACAATTATTGGAACATATGTAAATAATAAACACGCAGGTTCTGTTTTGTTGTCGGGTTGTTACTTGTTAAAATACTGCCTTGAGCTCAAATACTGTTCACCTCTTTTGCATTTGTTGCTGCCCTTGGTCCACATGGTCTCCTGCGTTTCAGTGTCTGATGCGCCTCCAGTTCACCCAGCAGAGACCTTCTAAGCTCTGCCTTCCTGAGCCCTGCAGGGTTGCACTCCTCTTGCCACTGGTGCAGCCTGTGTTTCTGCGTCCAGAAGTTATCCTGACTTGACAATGACCGTGGTGATTTCACCAGAGTGACAGTGTGGGCGCAGCTGAGTTCCCTCTTTCTCCCCAATCCCTGGGCTCTGATCTTTCCTTTTTCTCTAGTTTAACCCAAGAGCAAAGAATGGATGCTGAGTTGTGGACTGTGAGGCAGCTCGCTGCATCCTGGCTGGCTCTGCTTTCCCAAGCCAGTCCTATGGACGCAGATGTGATAACACCATTATAACCTCCGCATCCCCCCGCTTCCTTCCTTCCTTCCTTTCTAAATCTGACTTCAGTGTGAGTGAGGATCCTTGAAAGGAAGCATGGTTTTCTTGACACTAATGATGCTCCCCTTCCAGGCCCTGGAACCCAGCATTCTCTGAAGGTGGGGGCAGAGGAAGGAGGATAACTCTCCTTCTATTCAGGGGACAATGGCATTGGCCTGAATGAACAGGCTTCTTTGTGGAGCTTCCCTGGAGCTGAACCTTAGAGACAGCTTGTGTATGGTGGCCATAGGGATGTGGCTGCTGCTCCAAGGCCTTCTGAGCCCTCCCTTGGTGGCTGAGGAAGTAAGCCAGGCAGACTACTAAAGTGCAAAAACTCACAGGGTGAAAAATCTTATTTTAAAATGTATAAGATTCTCACATGGTTGGAATTCAAAAGGCACAAAGGACCATAGAATCTCCATCCTACATGGTCTCTTGTCACTGTTCCCTATTTTAGAATAAACTACATATATCTCTTTATCTAAAAGAAAAAAGGTGATAAAGATATACAGCTTATATATTCATAAAATATAAATATTGCCTTACTCCATGCCTTTTTAGCGTTTTGACTTATTTTGGAAATGTCTCCATGTTGGTATATGATAAATTTATTTTTATGGATATGTATTTTTTCCATTTTATGGGGTTAACATAATTTATTTTTTAACATTCTATCTCTGAGAGTTTTTTTTACCATTACAAATAATATCATAAATGATAATTAGATATTTAATTTTATATATGCAGTTTATTGGGATGTCATATTCCTAAAAGTACAGATTGAAATAAGAAGAAAGAAAATATGCTCATTTGAAATTTTAAGACTTATTTTTATACCTTTTTAACCAAGTGTTTATAATGGTGTTGTTTTAAAATGAATAACCATTAAGTTAGGCTTTTGTTTTTCAACTCAGTCTTCAAGAGACAACCGCTGATCACGCCCTGTTTGTGCTTTGCAGAGCATGAGCCCATGTAAGCATGCATGGTGTGTGCTGCTAGGACATTTTTATTTATCTTTTATGAGGACGATCTTCAGAGTCCCCTGCCTTTCCTGTTTGCTTCCTTTCCCACCAGGAGTGATTTCTGCCTGTCCAGAGACTTTGACATTGTCTGGAAACATCTGGGATCATCACAAGTTTATTTCCAGTTATGTCTCTGGTAAGAGGAGGCCAGAGATGCTCTTGAACACTGAATCATCCTCAGGCCTGTTCTTCTCAGCAACCGGCCTTTTCAGTAGTGATGAAGTTGGGAGACTTTAGGTTTCACGGTTACACTTACTTTCCCATTGCTACGACAGATAAATCTAACCTAAACTATTTAAGGGGGAAGATTGATTTCTGCTTGTGCTTTAAGGTTCCATAGTGCATCACGTGGGAAAGACGTGCAGTGCAAGCATTTGGCAGAGACAGATTACAGTGTATATTACAGCATATTGAAGCAGGAAGCAGACTATGGGAACTAAGGGGTAGGCTCTGACTTTAAAAGGCCTACCCCTAGTGACTTACCTCTACCATTGGCGATCCACTGCTGAAAGATTTCAAAGCACCCCCATCTAAAGAGCAAGGCACACAATACGGAACACAATATGACAATAACACAAACCTATTTGTGTTCAGGTTCAGCCTCTAAGAGAGGTCCCGAAGTCTTTTCCATGTTGATTTCAATAGATCCAAACTTCATTAGAACCACTGACAGGAGAGATATCCTCCCTTCTGCTTCATCCATCTTGAACTGTCAGTCATTTGCAGATCTCATCAGTGAGAGAGACACCCATGGTGAAGATATGTGTTGTACACTTCTGGTCTTCACCCAACAGACATGGTGCCTAGACTCTGACATCTTTCTCCATGTCTACATGTTCTATCACATCTTTTAGAAGTATGCTAAGAAAAAAAATGGTCCATAAAGATAGATTTGCAGGGACCTTTTGTTTCTAATTTTTTTTCCTATCTCGTTCTATTTGATAGATGTTTTGTGTGGAATGCTGGGAAGAATGTAACTTTGCAGAACGCGAATCGCTTTCTTCACTGTCAGGGAGTTTCTGGCTACGTAGTAGTAGAGAGAAATTTTGATCAACTTTTACATATGACCACTATGTATGTGTTGTGAGTTCCTGATTGATGTGCGGTTTGTTAGATGTGTCTTTTGTGTTGCAAGTGCAATGAGTGACATGTGATGCACATGACACACCTGAGGTAACATGACTTCACTTCCATCGTACACACTGGGTTCGCATGGTTTCTCTCTCTGGAGATACCGTTCAGTTCATGCACGACTTCCATCGGCCTTTCCTGCTCCCTTTGATCCTATTCCCGAGCTACAATGTAAACGTCGGACGGAGCCCTTTTCCTAGGTTGTCTTTCTGTCTTTGCTTGACTGTGCAGAAGGTTGCTTCAATTCTTTTAACTTCAATTCTTACACCCCGTATTGGCGTCTTGGGGTCTGATTGAGTGTGGCTGCAGGAAGTCATCTAGTGATTTTTGCTTTACTTTCTCTGTTGTGTTTTTTATTTTAAGGTAGGTTGGGTTCTGCTTTTCAGCCTTCTATGTGGTTCTAGAACCGGTTGTGCTTCTCCTTTGCGATTCATAGAGATTCAGCTCTGCTCTGTTTCTTTGATTTTTCTGTTTATTCTTCTTTTTGTCTGGATTCTGCCTTCAGTGGTAGGGGTGTCTTGTACCCTCTACTGACCATTTGTGGGTAAGAGGCTCCCATGGTCTTAGTGTGTGCGTGGTTTTCTTGGACTTCACTACTGAGAGGGCTTGTTAAGAAGGCAATCTCAATGTCTTTTATCTTGAGTTTGGCCTAACCAACTTCTTTATAGAACCTCTCTTTTTCACATCTATGGGGCTTCAGCCTCTGGGAGCCTTTTATGGAAAGTGTGAGACTTTCCAAGTGCATGTGGCTACCCTACGCCCTTGTTTCAAAGCCACAGCTGCTCCTGACATAGTCCCCAAAGCTGACCTTTAGCATCTTCAGGCATCAAACCTCCAGTCCTCCCATCTGTCCTGTATAAAGGGGATCTCAGCACTAGGTATCTAATGGCCTTTCAAACAGCTTGTATGAAACGCTCCCTATTTAGCTGTGTATTTCCTTAGAGAGTTGCCAGTTCTCAACTTCGTAGGTACTGGGTACATAGATTGTGTCTTTCCTTATCTGTGGCTTCTTTGGGGGTATTTAAGTATTTCTTGGCATTCTGTATTGGAGTCTTGGGGTATGATTGAGTGTGGCTGCAAAGTAAATTGGTAGTCATCTATCTGCTTGGCACTCTAACAATTTTTTTTTTTATGGTTGATATGTCTCTAATATCCTCAGTCCTTATGGATTCATGTGTTTAATAAATTAACCCCACTGTAGTTTTGGTATGATATCAGGAATGACCAGTGTGTATCCAGCCTGCCATCTTAATTCAGAAGTCTCCAGTCAACAAATATTTAGCAGGTTCCCTGTCTTTCATTTTTGCTGCTACTCTGTTCTTGTTTGGAATTCCATATTGACTCTCGAGGCCTTGGAGGTAAGCTACAGGGAACTATTTCTAAAGCAAAGCAGATTCCCAGTTTACTGAAAGTGCTGAAAGCTGTGGCTACGTACGTGGCACTCCCTCTGGTGTGGGATTAGTTGGTTGCTATGAGTTTGCCATTGCTTTATGTTCCAGACCATAGTTACCCCAACTCACCATTGATCTTAAGGAATGTGTCTATAACCTTTGTGAGAATGTTTGCTGTGTCAGTCTTTTGCACTAATATTGAAGAGCATTTAATATACAGAAGATGTACATGGGGGTCCATTGACCAAGGTTTCCACTGCTTCCTGGTGCTGGAACAACAGTTGCTCAGGTTTTGAACCACCTGCTTAGGGTGCTGGGCACTGACCTTGAGTTCTCTGCAAGAACAGTATGTGTTCTCTTCTGAGCCATTTTACCAGCTCCTCTTGGGGGATTGTTAACACTTTATAGCTGCCCTGTGAATCCCCTTTGACAACCTGACCACCCCACTTTTCCATCTCGTACTAAACATTTCTTCTCTCCCGAGTATTTTTAAATATTTTCAACTTCATTTGGAGTAATAATTTCATAATATTCATTAGGCTAGTTATTTAAAAACAAATGGATACAAACCTTAACTATGATTTCTTGGCAGAAAAAAATCCCAGGAAAGACTTTTTTTTGGGAGTATGTTCCACAGGTGTGTGTGTGTGTGTGTGTGTGTGTGTGTGTGTGTTAGCTCATGTTTTTGGGGATGTAGTTCTCACAACTTTCAGACTGTAGCTAAGACACATTTTTAAATGTCCATTGCTTCCAATTTGAAGATATCAGTGTTTAGGAATGGAGGGTAGAGCGCTGTTTCAGATTTTTTTTTTTTTTTTTTTTGGATTGCACTATTTCACTAAATAGACTTGAAATACTCTGGCTCTTTATTCTTTCATTTACATTTCCTCAGAAACTTCCTTTGAAAGCTATATTTCTTTGGCAAAGATAGAATGCTGCTTAGTAGAGACTTACGACTGAGAGACCAAAGCCGGGGGAGGCCCAGCTCATAAAGTCCATGCATTGGCAATAACAAAAGTAGGAACGTTCAAAAGAAGCAAAATAGTCCAAGGCTCTGGAATCAAAGAGTAACACAATTATAGATTTCATGGCAGTAATAGTAAGTAATAGAGTCTCAGATGAATACTCCTTTATTTCGTAGATGGGATTAGCGTTTGTGCAATATTCTTTAGTTAAATTTCAATTTATTGGATTTTTGCATCACTGCAGATTGATCTATTGAATTTGTCACAGTGGCCTTGTTTTTACCTTGATGTGTTTAATACCTGCTGGATCAGAATGCCAATCAATTTCGGTTAATTTCATTAAGTTTGCTAAAGCTTTTTAAATTAAAGCCACTGCTGACATTACTAGTAACAAAATGTAAGTAATGTAGTCTCATATATCACTGTTCTGGAAAATAGATGGGTAGCGTATATTCTCTCTGAACACTTCCTTACTTGGGTTTTTAAAATTCCCTTAATTATTTACAAGAATATAAATCATTTAACATTTAAAATTTTAATTATCTGCATGATCATTGCTTAGTATTCTGTGCCAAACTTGAAACACAGCATAGATTTCAAGTCTCGGTAAATGGCTTTCATTTATATGCCTTCCATCTTTTCTAGGAAAGAAACAGAAATGTTTAAAATAATCATGCTAGGCGTTCCATAACACATAGAAAACAGGGCGAGGGGCCTGACAAGTCGCTGTTCAACTCTTCTTTTGGGGGTTTTGGTTTCAAGAGAAGTCTCACTGACTTGACTTTTCCATGGAATATAATCAGAGTAGAAACCATTTAGAAGCCTTGGCTATGAGCTCTGACTCTGTTCTCATTATTAACTGGTCTTCTTAGCTATCGGCAAACCAGCACTTAATAAATATTGCTTGCAGAACTGTGGTTACGTTTCCCAAAGATAGGATCAAAACAACAACTGACAAACTAGTTCACTAGAACTCTTTACCAACCACTGAAAACATCAGGGGCTCCCAAAAGGAGGTGGAGAGAGCCGTGACCCACAAGCCTTGAAAAATTGATGAATTGGTTGGATTTTATGGCTTCAAGACCCTGCTCTGTAGGTGTTAGTACATTTTCTACAGGGATCTTGTGCAAGTAAAAGTTTGTTATAGCAATATGCTGATGAAGAATTTAAGGCGATTTTAGTTATGTAAGGTTCAAATTATCTTTGACACATTTTGTAGGATATCTACAAAATCCTATCTAAACTTAAGACTCTTCTTAATCAGAGAGCCCAGCATCAGGTTTTAATCATATATCGTATCCACAGGGTTTTAGCTTTCTAACAGGCCACCTGTCTTAGACATTTAAAAATTCACAGGACAGATGGGAAGGTGAAATAACTTGTCCTTGGATAAAGAAATTCTTCAGTTGGAGGCACATTCACAGGAAGGGCTAGCTAATATATCATACACATCCCTTGAATTTGTCTAGCATTGAGCCTTAGAGTAGGACATTTCTCCTTATGGGACAAATTCATCTTTTATGTTCTACCTTCTGATGGTCAAAAAAGAAAATTACAGCTTGTAGAAACCTGTTGTTCAGATGATCCATGGGTGAAGAATTAGGGCTATGTTCTACAGTCACTTTCTGAAATCCTGAATATGGAATGTATACCTTGTATAAGACTGCATACCCTGCTGTTTAAGAGGTCAAAGTGTGGAATTGTGTGGGCATCATTCCGAGCCTATGGATACCTGAGTTACCTTGCCTGGTTAACAAGTCCATGCTTCTGTGCCTTGCTTCTCTCCTGTTAGTGGAGGTGTGGGATGGTCATGTGAACATAAGAGAAAAAAAAAGTGCTTAGAAATTGTCTGCAACTGAAAGTTTGTAGTCAGTAAATATTAGTTATTAAAAAGGTATCTTTTTTAAAAAAATCAGCTGCCATTGGGGCAAAATAGTTGAGAAATTCATCCCTTAATGGTGAAATGTTTACTTTGGTCCATACTGTCAGAAGCTGTAGTTGGTCCATGGTTGGCCCTTGCTTTAGGGTCTGTTGTAAGAAAGATATCATAGAAGGACATGGATGGATACTGCTTATCTCATAGTAATGGGGAACAATAAGAGACAAAAAGGAGGGACTGGGGCTCTCATAGTTCCTTTAAGTGAATACTACCACTAGTGGATATACTTTCTGTTTAGTAGGCCTCACTTCTTAAATCACGACCTTCCCATAGCACAGTTGGCTAAGCCAACCAGTCTTAAGCATAGATGTCTTTGGGGAACATTTTGAACAAAAACAAGACAAAACAAAAAAACAAAAATTTAAGTATGTAAAAATTAAAAGAAAGATAGTCTCATAATTGTGGAAATTGTTGGAAAAGGTTTCACAGTGACTTATTTTTTTAAGAAGCAATCTGTTTGAACACTCGTACATTTAAATCAAGCAGAGGAAGTCCCTTAGAAAGTACCACAATTCCTTACACTGGCATTACTTGGGATCAGGTGGAACATTGAGTCAGCAAGCCTAGCCTGAGAAATAAGGGGAAGACTTTAGCTGGGACTTAGGAACCTGTGTCTGGAAAAGTCTCCCAGATAATTTGGGTGCATGCTGACATATGAAAAGTGCAGGCTCACGTGTGAACATTTGCTGAGTGATATTATATTTGTTCTAGGCACTAGGTAGTGAACTCTCTTGCTAAGACGTTCTAGTAGGAGAGTGAGTGCATGAGCGCGCGCACACACACGCACACACACACACACACACACACACACACACACAGAGACGCAAGCACAAAGCTCACGGATTCCAGGTTACAGATGGGTATACAACTGGTAACAGGCTGCAGCTGAGTTGGTTTGGGAGAGGTGCTGACACAAAATTAGGAAAAAGGACCTGGAGACCATGAGAGCTGTGAGCAGGCTTGGAGGTAGGATAGCAGATAAAAGGAGTGGTGTATCAGCAATGACAGGAACAAGGTCTTAAAGAGAAGGGCGAGATCCCTCGGAAAGCTGGGCAGGAGCCTTGCTAAGCAGAGGACAGTTACAGATAACAGTAAGGGAAAGAGCCCTGTGGACAGCATTAGCTAGAGGAGGGCTTTGAGAAGTTCACCAAACAAGGGGAACTGTCTGACTCTCCTTAGTGGGGTGGTGGAAAGTTTGACAGTTTATAACTTAGTCTGGGATAGCCTGTGTGACAAGAAGCATGGAGTTAGAAGCTGTAAAAACCAAAGAACAGGTGATTTCTTAACACTCTGTCTCAGAGAGGGAGTAGTAAGGGATGTGACCTGATTTCTTCAGGTGATGAGGCCAGCGTCTTCAAGAGGCAGGCCCAGGATCCAACATCAATGTGTTTAAAGAGGAAGAAGAAATGGGGAAGTGCTGGAGGTAAACGACTGAGGCTTTGAGGTTCTCCATAAATAAATGGTATTCGTGGTGGGGGTGCTGAGACAGGGTGACTGAGGTTAAAAGTGTATAAAAATCTGTAGGTGCAATATATCAAAAGCCAGTGAGAGAATAATCTGATGAAGAAACTGGTCCTACCAAGGCCATACAATGGAGATGATGGTTTTTCATAGGTCAGACATTTTTAATTAAAACATCTAAAACCTGGATTGCTCTAAAATATAGAACTTGTTGAACACAATTGTGAAATTACAAATGGAAAGGTCAGAGACTAGATCAAGGCTTAGTTAAAACTACTCTCAGACTATGTGAGAGTATATAGGAAATATAAATAAATTTCATGTTTGACTTAATCTCATTCCCCAAGATACCGTAAGTATATGTTAATACCCCCAAATCTTAAATTGGAAATATATCTGGGTCCTCAGCATGCCAGATGAGGGATGCTCAACCTATAGAACGACCAGAGAAAAGGGATCTTGGCTAAATTCTGTCAGACTCTTTAAAAGCTTCTATTAACTGCTCCTTTCTGTTTGCTTACAGACCCACTGCATGAAGCTGAGTATTATGTAACCTCAGCACATTTACCTGTCGAGACACCAAGGCTATTTGGTGTATTGTTGAGATTGTTTGGGTTGATAAGTGTTGGGATAACTTGCAATTTGGGAATACATCCACAGTTGGGCCTGTTAAAATATATTTTAGTGGAATAATGGATTTTTCTTATTTAGAACTCAACTCTATAATGATTGGCTGCCATATATGGGCATGTATGCAGAACATATAATAATGAATGGCAAGAGACTAGCTTCCAAGTGAAAAACAACCTTAACAAGAACAAACATTAAAAAATAAAATTATATTTCAGTACCGTACATATTAAAAGATTACTGTAGTTTCATTTAACAAATATTTAGTAAAATAGTTTATCTATTAAGTGTAAAACTTTTTTAATCTTCACATGATAAGGCAGAGTATATGGCATGAGGCAGAGAGAATATACTCTAAACTTGAGGCCTGGCTTCATGGCAGGCTTCAGTGTTTAATACTGAATAATATATGAAGATATGCAATAGCAACACTATTATTGTCTCCATGCTTTTCTTTCATTGTCTAAAAATGAAAACATACAATTTGTCTTTCCTGGTCTCTTAATCCAATTTTAAGACATTAAGACCACTTACTGAATATATTACAGTTAGGTTGTCAACAAATGATAACTGTTTTATTCCCAGAGATTTGGTGAAGACTCTGAATTAATAGTTTAATTATGAGCCAATGGACAGTGTGTCCATCTCCACTTTAAGAGCTTAGACTCTGTTAGTTCTAAGGGTTACAACACTAGTTTTTTACCTTTCTGTTTTCTAACATATTACACAACCCCTGGAATTTGCGGTCACATCAGCTTCCTACCAAGGAACTTTCTTACATTGTAGTGTCTCATTGAACCTCTACCATATGCCCTGGATGCTGGCATATGCCTACCTTCTGGGCAGTGTTTTTCTCCAACTGAAATAGTCTTTGTTTCTGTAGCAGGCATGTTTTGTTCACTCACTGACCTGACTAGTCTTTATTGCAGGACCCATTGAAGGGCTGTGCTCTTGAACACATTTGACCGTTATATAGACTGGAATCAAGTGTATATAATTCCAAAAGGGTCAAAGGCCCTGGAAAGTAGCAGGCACTGGCAAGCATGCAAATGTTCTGGTTAGACCATGTGGCCATGGGAAACTGCCAAAGACTTTAGCTTTTCCTGATCACAATGGGGGAGCTTTTAAAATAATTAAGTGTACTCTCTTAATCTAAAGACTTACACCTCCTCCCTGGACACTTTTAATATTCCCTTTATCGAATTTCCTGAAAGGTTTAAAAGGAGAGAACCATGGAGATAAAGGGCCCATTTGTGGCTGTCTGCGCTATGCCAGGTGCCAGGCAATTTCCTGTGTTGTCGTTGTGATTAATATTTGACACCTCATCCATAGAGCTGGAGACAGCGAGGGCCAGGGATATTAAGGAGCATGCTCAGTTACATTCACGCGTCCCTTTAAAAAGCAGACAAACTGATTTTATACCCCTGTGTGTTATCAGGAGATGCAAAGGCCATGATGGCCAGGGATGTGAATGTTGGTTCTAAGTTTTCCCTGTGTCGGTCTACTCTCTGTGTAGATTTATGTTTCGGGTGGTGCCTCTGTGGTCTAAAGGACAGCATGTGTCCATCTCCACTTTAAGAGCTTAGACTCTGTGTTAGTTCTAAGGGTTACAACACTAGTTTTTTTTTTTTACATTTCTGTTTTCCAACATGTTACACAACCCCTGGAATTTGTGGTCACCTCAGCTTCCTACTGAGGAACTTTCTTACATTGTAGTGTCTCATTGAACCTCTACCATATGCCCATCTGCTTGTGTTTGCAAGCAGCAAGCTTGTGATGGACACTAGAAATGATTTAAAGAGTTCAGTAGCTCTAAGATGGCTGCTGAGGGTGGTAGGGAGCTGGAAAGAGTTCTTGCTCACTCTACTGCACAGGATGCAAGCAGATGTGTGAATAGACATGTAGAACAGTCACAAACTCTGAGTGCGATGGAAGAAACAGGTGGCGGCAGGGCATTAGGCACACAAGACACAGGGATCAGGTAGGGTGACTAGGAGATGCCCTCCATCCTGAGACCCAAAGACAAAGGAAGCAGGTTACCCAGCTGGTTGCTACTGTGACCAAGGGAGCAGCGAGAGAGAGCCTTACTCCTGAAGAGTGTGCACAGCAACACCAGGCTTCCTGAGGACATGTAGAAACTGGCTCCAAGTGGCTCTGCAGGCCTAGATGCCCAGTTTCTCCAGCTCTTGAAGATAACCTTTAGTCTCAATTGTTTTGGATGAGTTGTTAGCGCTGTCTGATGCCTGTTTGTTTATAGTCTTAGGAAAGTAAGCGCGATTGCAGAAATGTGCAGACAGGCAGCAGCTAGCATCTAGACTGATTATCCCAGTGCCTTTATATCTGAACTCAACGATGGTATTTTTCTCATTTTATTTTACCTACCTGGACTTCAATTCTTCCTCCTTTAAATTTTCCACCAAGGTGCCATAATTTGTTCATATGAATATCTTGACGTGCTTTTCGCACTGGTGAGAGCCTTTCTGCTTACAGAATCCTAGGCCAGTATTAAATGTAGGATCAACAATGAGTGTATAATCTTAACTTTTTAAAAACTCCCAATAAAGAAAACTAAGTACAATCCATTGAAAGGTATATATATATATATATATATATATATATATATATATATATATATATATATATTTGTTTCCCTATCTCTTTGATGGCTACAACTTCTTCTCTGCAAGCAAACTGCAACACCCCCCCCCCTTTTTTTAAAGTTACCTGGAAAGAGTGTCTGCAGTGAACATGTCTTGGAAGGCTGACTGGCAGGTCATTAGTTGGTCCTCATGGTGACAGATGCCATTAAATCTGTATCTACATCAGAGGTATTAGGTTTCAGGAGTTTTCTCTGGTACCTATCCTCAGACATCCTCGGGTGCTGGTTTTATCTTCATAAATTGCAGGTAGAATTGAGTATGCTGTAGCCTTTAGACAAGATTGCATAAACTAAAAGAACTGGCTGCCATGTGCGGGCACCCCATTGGAAATCATGAAAAATAAGGACAGACGTTTGAAGTCATTACTGTGGACATAAAAAGAGAAGGTCCCATCAGTGCTTCTTAGGATCCTGAAAACTGGACTCCCCGGCCACTCTTGTTTAGAAAAGGAGCTGTGCAGTATTGGCTTGGCACAAATCCTCCACGCTCTGCATTCATTATTTAGTCTTCCTTGACTTTTTACAGACAAGCTATCTGGCCTATTGTGGAGCTTCACACAGCCAATTACCTCAAGGTGTTTAGTTCATTTATTATTTAAAGCATAAATCTTGTACAGGTTGTCCATTGTTGACCCTCTGAGTAGCTGTAACAAATGCCTTTCATCCTGGCGGCCTCAGTGCTCACAGACCGACCTGCTGAGCTTGGCAGGCAAGGCGAGGTGCCAGAGCGTGGACGATACCAGAGGTGATTGCACTTTACTTTCTGTTTAAAGGCGCATGTGGAAAATGTGCACACCACTGCAAACCCCACGTTGAAACTTAAAGGGACAGAAGCTTTCTTTTAAAATGTACTATATTTCTCCATAGAGACCTTGTTAAGCACGTTAGTTATCGTAATGGGCTGGGTCTGGAGGTGAGTTGTTCGTTTGTTTGTTTGATAATAGTTCATAGTTAACTTCATGGTGAAGCATCCCTTCCTCTATTCCGGAACCCATTTTCCTTTCCCAGTTCATATCACTACAGTGATACCCAGGGTCAGTATGAATGACTTTAAAAAGAGCATCTTCAGTAATGTGCCCCTCCACGGCTGGCCTTACATGCTGTTAGGCTCTGTCCTACACTGAATGTGCAGGTATTTAACTTCGGACTGGTACGAACTTCAGAGCTAATACTGAGCTGTTCCGCATCGATGTTTTCAGTAGGTGACTTGGACTGACAGTGTAAAGAAAAACAAACAAACAAAAACAAACAAACAAAAAACGTGGGAGAAAATTACCATTGTACTTTAGAATTTCTCTGATTGAATTGACTGATTGTGCTGTCATAAGAGCACTGGGAACTGGCAGGGCTGTGGCCACTGAAGAAGCGACAGAATCCTTTTCAGAAAGAGCTTGTCTGTTGGCTTTCGAATGGCCAAATATTTCAAAATGATAATAACGTTTAACGTGAGGTTTTAATTTGAGACTTGTGAAAAATCCCTGCCTTCTACAATTTGTCTTTCTGAAGCAGACAATTGTGGGAGGCTTTTTGTTGTTGTTTGGTTTTGGTTTTGGTTTTGGTTTTTTAATGTTCCTCCTTTCCCACAGGAAAGCACCAAAACATTCTCTTCAGATTCTGTCGGGGGGGGGGGGGAGTGAAAATGTTTAAGTTTGCAAGGAAGTTTTATAAACTTTTAAATTTTGTCAAGGAGTTTTATTTGCTGGGAAGTGACACAGAGAACTTATTGAGAGACACGAGATAAACTAAAACTATTTTCTTTATGTAACTGTCTCATATTCTTAAATAAAGCTTTTTCTCAAAGAAGAAATTTTTTACCAGCCACAGATATTATTCTGAAATCTTCTAAATTGGAATTGAATGTATATAAATTTATACACTTAAAAATATCAAAATTATTATTAAATAAACAATTACAGATATACTTCTAGTAGTTTGGTGGTAGAAAATAGTGCTTACTGAGAACGTGTCACGTGTCAGGTGCTGTGCTAAGTACTCAAGGGGATTGAATTCATTCCTCCAGTCAGATGGTGAGGAACCCCAGGTGCGGTGAAGTTGAATAACTTGGCTGCATGCCCAGAGTTCTATATGAGGTGACCCAGGCTCAGATGCGCAAGTGCTATGTGTTCTCTCTCACATGCAAAGCATGGACTCTAATTTTTATGCGTGTTCACTCTGTGAGCGTGGATGTATGTCAAATGTATGAATGTATGAGTGTGTGAGCACAGGCTCCTGACTCAGAACTCAATGCTCCTCCAGCAGTCAGCTCACTCATTCCTTCTGTACTGGCGAGAGAGAATTAAGACAATAATTCCCTTTTTCATGGTTATGCCATTAAGAATTTAATAGGACTTTTGATATAGAGCCATGAAAATTCTTCAGGGAATGGTTTAAGAGGTGGAGAAAAAAAATGTATTGAAGAATTCTCTAAAAGGATAAGAGAGTCGAATTTAGCAGAGTAGAAGTTAGGTTTGGGGCAGAAGAAAATCAATCCAGATAAATGGCTCAGCATTCATCTCTTGTTCAACAAATAGGTATTGTGCTAGGTGCCAAGCTTTGGGCCTGGCCCCCTGAGAGTGCTGGGTGATTGATTTGTGTTAGGTCGACTCCCTGCAGGGATTATTCACAAACAACCTTTCCATGTAAATAGGAACTTTAATTACAGAAGAGAAGGGTTAAAGTCTCTCTGGTTGGACTGTGGTGTGGAGTTTTGTTTCCCTGCAAAACGGAGTAGGCTCTGAAGCCCTGTAACAAACCAGCAGGAAACTGCATTCCACGGGGATTTCCATGGGGACCATGGAGACTCTGTTCCAATGCTTGGGGCAGTGGTTTGAAGCTTAAAGTAGCTCCAGGCTAAAGTGGGAGCTGGATAGCCCCACTCAACTGAACTGTAAAACTGAAACCATGCACAGTGGAAATAAAACTGGGTCCATCGCTTCGTGCTCACCTGGAGGCCTTATCAAGGTCTTGCTTATAGTTTCTTTTTGTTAAAAGAAGGGAAAATAGTGGGACATTGGGAATATTATACCACACTGAAAATCTAAATATCTGTTTCTTTATTTGCACTATAACTTTTTGTGTCTGTTCAGTTAGAGGCAAATTGGGGAAAGCAGACCCTTCAACCTCCCTCTCCCCCCCCCTCAAAGAATTCAACTCATAGGAAAAACAATACTTTCTGTATCAAACTTAAGTTTCACCCTGTGGAGGAAGAAGGAACCCATGTTCTGGGATGAGTTTGTTTAATCCTTAGCTTCTGCTTGCCCTGTGCGAAGTACTTCGTATCTCTTGTTCGTCTGGTCCACGGTCAACAATGGATGCCCTTCTGTTAGTGGGAGACTCCCTATCGTCTGGTTCCCATGACGCGTTTGATGGTTAAGTTTACCAGGTGCCACCTTCCTAGGTCTCTGGTCCTCCAGTGGCTGCAGCTACTGAGGTGGTCATTGACATATAGGTTGGCTTCCCTGGTTGGCAACCTGTGAGTCTTGTTGGATAACAGGCTTCTCAGTTATCATCATTGAAATTCTTAATGGTATTGAATTTGGGCCCCATCTTTTTATTTGTGTCAGGATCTGCGAGTCCTATGGAGTCATGCGGTATATTGTTTCCCCTATGGGCTTCTTTCCCACAGGATACCACGCCACAGATTTCAGCCTTTAGCCAGTCCCAGTGTCACCTTGCCTCATCTCTGAAACCGGTTAGAGTTCCTAGACAGGCATCAATGAGCACACCTCCCCTTTGTGTATGCTTCTGTGGTAGCCTGAGTTCTGCCCTGTCCTGAACTCGTGGTAGATGTTCCTGTTTCCCTCAGTGCAGAGTGGGTTCATAGAGGGGGATTAGGAAACATCTAAGCATTCTGTATTCCTTTCTATTCCGTTTTGTGACCAGTGCCTGCCACTACTCTGTAAATGCTTGTTAAATTGAAGTGAATTAAATAATCTGCCCTTTTAACTGAAAGTACAGAAATTTGCATTTAGTGTAAAGTCTCTTTGATAGACCCATCGCCTTCATTGCGGCTCTCTTCTAATGTAGAATTATGGCGCTGGCTTCTGTGGAACAGCAAGAGAGATGGATTGGTAGACATTTGATTCTGCCTCACTTATAAATTTAGGGCGGAAAAAAATACAAATGAAGTCATTTGACTAATTTTAAGACATTTAAAGAATATGGAAATTGAGCTTAGGAGGGAAAGGTTAGCTGAGGGCGAGGCAAAAGCTTTTCATTTCACTGCGTGTATCTCTAAAGGAGACTGAAAGAGCTGGCCTGCTCCTCGCCACACTTCAAACTGTCCCCGGATTTCCTTTCAACATAATTTAAGTAGGACACTGTAATAGTTGAAATCATCTTAATTCTGTACTTTTCATACCATGAACATTTCATAATATAGTTCTTTAAATCTCCTAAAATAGAATTTTCAATGCTTGATGTCTACACAGGAAGTAGAACTCTAACAGTTCATAACCTGTCTACAAATTACAGGCCATGTTTATTAGGTATAAAAGAGGATTCAGATGGGTGCACCAAATGAGAATGCCACAAACAGCTTAGGCATCTTTCTAAACCCACTCAAGCTAGAGAATTTATTTTCAACGCATTCTAATCTACTGGAGAGAAGGTTCCCAAAGCATCTTCTTAAAGTATTCAAGACAAGTTAAGAGCCAGCGAGCTAACAGGAAAGGGAAACACACGGCGAGTATACCACGCAACTATCTCTAGGTTATGCAGATAAATTTAAAAGTCAGCCCACGGAGGACCACATCTATTTAACTTGGATTTGTACTGTAGAGATCCTCAATCCTTGGGCTCTAAAATGATGTATTCGTTTAGCAAAACAAAAGACAGTGCTGATTTTGCAAATATTTATGTATAAAATGGAGTCTTAGGGATGCACAGTTGTAAGGAATATGACTTTAAGGACAGAAGAATTAGAGGAAAACATTCTTTGTGGCGTTATGTGATGATAGAAAATTGCTAGTTGCTCTGTTGGGAGGCAGACACTCATTCCAGCTTGAGTTACTGCTTGGATGTGGGAAGCTTAAGACAGCGCTTAGAGTCTAACTACGCAGAGAGTGATGTGCTCTCAGTAATGAAAATCTTTGCTGAGACAAGGAAGCAGCCTTGGGGAGAGTCTACGTCCCAGGAGCAGCACACAATCCAAGCAGGCTTCACCCAAACCTCTGGCCTTTTCCTGTATCTGTGAGAAGTGGGGTGGAGAGCGTGACTGCCGCACTGCGATTCCGTCTGCTTTTGCCAGCGATTTCGTCTGCTTTTGCCATCTAGTGTCTTTTTCCGGGTGGGGTTGACTTTTTCCGCTGAGTTTAGTCAGACTGAGAATTTAGGAACAACGTAGGTAAGGAAGAGCCCAGGGTTGTTCAAAACCCAGGTAGACTCAGGCCAAGGCATTGGTTTGTAGCAGTTTCCTGTAACATGTTAATAGTAAAGTGGGAGGACTCAGAGACTACAAAGCCTTGAAAACTGCAATCCTCTTCAATGTAGAGTCTGCTTACTATGTGCACATAAGAACTAAAGGGCCTTCCTTAGCAAACAAGACTGGACCTTGCCCTGAGAAGCTGGTCAAGTCATGGGCAACTGAGAGCAAACATCATTTGACTTCTCCAGGCACACACAGTTGGAAACAACCTAGCCTCCAAGATTCAGTTCTGTGTAAGCGGAAATGCAATCTGTAAGGTCTTTTAAAATTTATTTATTTATTTATTTATATCCCACATATTACCCCTCTCTCAGTTCCCCTTTCCCCTTCCCCTTTGCCTCTAAGAGGGAAGCTTCTGACTCTCTAACCCCCACCTTGGTGCATCACATCTCTGCAAGATTAGACACATCCTCTCCCATTGAAGCCAGCCCTCTGCTACATATGTGTCAGGGGCCTTGAACCAGCCCACTTACGGTCTTTAGTTGATAGCTCAGTCTCTGGGAACTCCCAAGGGTCCAGGTTAGTTGGCATGTCGGTCTTCCTGTGGGGCTGCCATGACCATCAGGGCCCTCAAACCTTCCCATAACTCTTCCACAAAGGTTCCCAACTTCTGTCCAATGTTTGTAGATATCCGCATCTGTTTCAGTCAGCTACTGGGTGGAGCCTCTCAGATGGCGGCTGTGCTAGATGGCTGTCTGCAGCCATAGCACGACATCACGAATCGTGTGAGAGATTGGTGCCTGCCCATTGGATGGATCTCAAGATGGCCTGGTCACTGGTCAGCCATTCCTTTGGTCTCTGCTCCATTTTGTCTATGCATTTCCCATCTATAAGGTTGAAGAAGCCATCTGAGTTAGCCCTGAGTCACTTTCTGTGTTGAAATCACTGTTGAGATCTTGATGGCAGTTCTCGACCTCCCTAGCCCTTCTTCCTCTGGAGTTGACATGGATTTCTCAGTGACACACAGGTAGGACCCAGGGTACATTTTGACTGTGTTTGTCTCTCAGTCCCCTTCTGAGTCTCGGTCCATCTCTTTCTCCAGCTCCACAGCTGGGTTCTGATTCTTTCCTTCCTTATATAAGCCACTGCTGCCTTCCACTTGCTGCTTTGTGATGGTTATTTTCTCACACTGGTCTTTAATTCCTAGGCAGTTTTAAGCCCTAGGAAAATGAAAAGTGGATCTCCCATCAAAGAGCATTATGGTAAATACTTGACATTTGTTTCCATTGCTCTATGAATTGAAGCTACATTATGGAATTAGATAGTATTTTTTTCCTAAAAGAGGTATTCATTTTCAAAATCATGCTTTCAGAAAAGCAAAGCACAATATTTATAATCTGTAGATGAGAAATTAATAAGAGAGTGTCTTGGGGATTTTGTAGCCCTCTGGTAGAATGTCAAGAGAATCCATAATAGAAACCCTTGGTTATCTGGATTTAAATCATTTTCACTATGGCTGAATAATTACTATTATATTTTTTTCTAAACTTTTTTTGAGGGCTACTGTTTTGTTCACTATAAACATACTTAACACTTGAGTCTTCCGCTGTTACAAATGGCATTTTCCAAATAAAGGAAGTGGATTAAGCACACCGTATCTTCAAAAATTTGCCCATACGCCCAATTTTTGTTAGGATTTTATTATGTGATTAATCACAGTAATTTAAAACTAAAGGGGGGAATTTATGAGCTATGAATACAGAAAGATTGCAAGGTTTTTGCAGTACAGGTTTTGCACATAAGTTATGCAAATGAGCAGTAATAAGCCTTTGTATAAAAGCAATCTGAACTGAAGAAAAAGCAATGAGTTGGACTGAGAGCTGAATGAGTCTCAAGGCTCCATTCTGTAGCCTTGTGGATACAGTTGGTCCTGCTTTCTCTCTAAAGGATTCGTTTCACTTCCTAACTTGAGGACCTGAATCATCAGGTAGCTCTGTAGCACTCATAGTCTGGGTTTTTCCTTCCACACGCATACATGCATACACACACATGTGCATGCTTCCTTTATCATGTCAAGCATTTGTGATGAGCTGTGGGTCTGACTTAGCTTTTATGCCTTAGGTTATGGCATCAAATCTGAATTATCTCTTTCCTAATTTCACAGATAGAAAAATACTTTTAAACTGTAAATCCTGGTAAAGGTTGTTTTGTGTTGTTGTTTCTCAATTTCCTTACAGTGTAGAAGGCTTTCTCTTTTCTTTAACTTTATAGGAAGTATATTATGGCTTATTTTTATTTATGTCTTTAATGCCAAACCCCAAAGTTTTGGGTTCATTATTAAGTAAAATAAAGATGATTTGAATGCAAGCACTATAACGCAGTCACAGTTAACCTGTTAGCCAAAATGGCTACTAACTGAGGTAAGGGTGGGTCAAATATTCAGCATGGTAGTGCTAGACAAAGGAATGACTCATGTAGACCAGGCTGCTGTGAACTTTGCCAGGTTATTCAGAATGGGAATAAATAAAATGTATGAATCATTTATTAGTAGACATCTTGATTCAAGCTGTTTGGGCGGTAGTTGACCATAGGCAACAGGCAACACAGAAATGGAGAGCTCAGGAGAGGGCAGATTGTTGAAGAAGGCACAGGGCATAGCTAGAATGTTTCTGTTAACACCAATAAAGCACAACTTAATATAATATAAAACTTTCAGTGTATCTTATAGATTAATGGTATAGTGTTTTTTGAGACATCAAAAAGGATGAAAAGTCATGTTTTAGGGATATGAGAGAAAATGTAGATTGGTAATTATTCAAATGTAATTAAATGAATTATAAAACTGTACTGGACATTACTTGGTAGTAGAATTGTTTTACTCTTTGTATTTATAGTTTTGGCCGGCATCCAAAGACTGTTGAGTGAATGAGAAACGGTTACTAGGATCTCACCCCAAACCACACATTGCATCCAGAGTAGAACTGTTAAGTAGGGTCATCTTGTTTTGAAAGTCATCTACTTAATACTTTCATCTATTGTGGTTAGCATGTTGTTACCATCTACTGAATAGCTTTTGGCTAATAGTTTAGGCCATATATTAAAATGGCCAAATGGTAATTTATTATCAAGCCTGCCATTTTAAAATGAGAAAAACATTTTTTAGTAACAGATAAAAACCACATTTTCCTAAATAAGAAGATGAGGTTTAGTGTTTTCAGAATTTCATATCTTGAGAATGGAGAGATTTCTCCGTGGTTAGGAGAACTGTATGCTCTTGCAAGGGACTCAGGTCTGTTTGTCAGCATCTACATAGCAGCTCACAACCATCTGTAACTCTAGTTCCTAGAGATTGACACCATCTTTTGGTCGCTCATGTATCAGGCATGCATATGTCATATATATATATATATATATATATATATATATATATATATATATGTACATAGACAAAATTCTCATACATAGAAAATAAAAATAAATAAATCCTATATAGAAGTTGCTTGTCTTGATTTTCCTATATGTTACATCAACAATTAAGGGAAATAAAGAAGACTCATGGCTCATCCTTGTATGTCCACATGTATAGTAAACCATTTAAACTATTTCATATTTCTTAGACTTAGAAATTATTAGGTATCACTTCAATTTTTTCTTTTGAAAACCTATTTTAAAAGTAGTGTATATCAATGGACATGTCATTATCAGTATCTAGGAAAGTTTATATGCCAACTAAGAAGCACTAAATATTAGAGTTTAAAATAGCAATGCCACTATAATATTAATGATAAATGGCATACATCTGAAACATTTAAAATGATCATAGCCTTAGAGCTAAAAAGAACTGCAAAATATTAATGCTATAAGAACTGTCCTGTGTGGTACTGAATTATGTATAGCAGAGAGATAGAAAGAGATGAATTGCATAATAAATCAAAGTTCATGTGCTATATTGTTTATTATTTTAAAAAAAAACTATAGAAACTTTCTGTTTATACAGCATGTCAGCTATTTGAAAAAAAAAATAGATGAATAGTTTGAGATTCAGCATTATACCAAGAATGAATATTTAGCACCCAATGGTGTCATCCTCAATGTAGGAAAATAATTACCATGTATGTTTTACCATGAGGGATTCTAGAGAAGCACTGGCTTTTTAATATTTGAATTGCTTTTATTCTTCTCTCCATTTTTACTCTTTGTCTCCTTTTGATTTCTGAAAGTCAGGTGTTTTAACCTTCCTTTCAAAAGCTGTACCAGCAATGTCATTTAGTTGTGTACATAAGATTATACAAAGGTGATAATTAACAGGAAATGTTCCTTCTTGATACATCTGTTATGCTAAAACCCAATGGTTGTTACACCATTACAAATACCAGGAAATGTTATTTGATGAAAAGACAGAAATTACTTAAGGAAATTACTAGTGGCTTGAAAAAATAATAGAGATTTCTAGTGTTTAAAGATTCTAAATATTTGACTACATTGATTTAAGGTTGTTGTCTTCTTTTGTGATAGAATTTACTACAAAAAAATAATGTGTGATTCTTAAGGAGTTTATAATCAGTAGATTTAATCAAGTGTTTTATAAACAGCCCAAGAAAGATCCTGCTTCTGTTTTTGCCAGTGGTCTGGAATCCCTAATAGTCTGCCATTTTGGTTCAAATGCTGTCTGCCCGCATGCCTTGCTCAGTCACTCACCCCATGCTAGTTTGTTCCTGGACAAAAGAACCATAGCATAACTACACCACAAGATGTTACTAGAGAGAAAAACATCCAAAAACTATAGAGACTCACATGACATAGGAAAGAGTTCAGGTGTGGTTATCTCAGAGATGATTATTTCCCTCATAAGTGCATAGGTAGCAAATAATTTATTCCTGAAATGGTTTCTAAGGTGATATTATAGATTGCTTCTGTATGCATTTATACAGTGAGCAGCTTGCAAGATAATGCTCAAAGAGCTAGAGAAAGCAATGCAAAGGTTTGTGTTATATCATCCCTCATCTTCCAATGTAGGTTAAGTTGGTCCTTTGCTTCTTTTGATGCCCTGCCAGGTCCACTAACTGCCTGTCTAGTGAGTCCTCTCAACTCTTTTTTGTTTTCCTGGTGCTGGGCTTTGATGGTCACATACATGATATACAAGTACTTGGTGATCACATACAGAAAAATCAGAGGCAAACTGAAGATTCTTAAAGTGAGGCAGGAAATGATGATGACAAGGAGAGTGGGATCAAGGAAGAACTTTCCAGACAGTGTGGAAGGGTGAGGCAGTCATCACAGGGGTTGGATATGAGGGCTTATGTTAAGGTGTCTCTGGAGAGAAGATGCAAGGGGAGGCTTTGGTTCCTCACTCAAGCTATTAAACCAAACTCACCAGCCTCTTCACTGGCTGTGCCATATGATTCATAGGGGCTAATGTGAAAAAAAAAAGACAATCAACATTTTGGGGAAAACAAGCTGTCTTGCAGACTTTTAGGGATATAGTGCTATTTTAACGTGACTTTTTTTTTTTTAATTTCTTTGGTAGCTATTCAAAGACTGTTAGTACCTAGAAATCATAAAGAAATCTGTAGCCAAGTTTATGTGTTTGAATCACACAAACTTTTAAATACCTATGGTAAACACACAAAGCTATGCATATTATGAGATTGCAGGGGAAAAGAATTCCTCAGAAAACCCCCACTGTCCTTTTCTGGAGTTTGAAGGAGTTTTGTCTGGTGGCAGAGTTGTGCCGTCTAGATTTTTATGCTATGTAGGCTTGTTGTTTAATCCCTGTCTGGAATGTCATTAAGATTTTGCTTCTGCATAAACATTCTCTATTTCTTTGATGTTATATTGAACAAATAAAAACTGAAATTTGACTGCTCAATCATCTTTTCTTTGTATGGGGCATATCTACTCATTTCAAAAGGAAACAAAATAAATGAAAGAAGTGTTTAAATGCTTTTTATTCATAGTGATAAAATGGTGAAGAGGAATTCTCATTTTTTTCTTAATACAGTGTAACAAGCAATTAACTTTTTGGCATAGTGATAAATCTGCTCCTCTAAGAAGGTGTTTTGTGTTTTAATAACTGGCAATACATATTGGTATATTCATTTTATTGAATAGTTAAATGAAAAATATGTGAGTTTAATTTATAAGATATTGCCTAGGGCTAATTGAGATTTTTCTATACACTATCCCAATGGGATGACATCACACCCAGTGGAGTATTACTTTAAATGCTTCTCAGCAAAACTTCTTATGTTGTCCTACTGTTTGTATCTTTTCAGTACCTAAAATGTATCAGAGATTCTTAGTGATGGTAAATCAGTAATGGAGAGCGGGGTTGTCAGATAACATCTGAAACTGGATTGGTGCCATGGTTTGCTTCTTTGTTTATTTCTCTTCTCGCTAATTCGTTCATCATTCAGATTTGTCTCTAGTTTATTCAATTTTTAAAGAAAGTAGAAAGGCCTAAATATTTTCGAAGCCAAACTTTATTTAAGATGCTTTTCATAAACGACCGTGGTATTTCAGACCGAACTATTCAGATATCATTATCAGTATATAAGAATTTCCATAGTCCCTTCTTGTATAGACTTCCAAGACCAGAAAGCCACTCTACTATCCAATCAAGTCTTCATTCATGATTTTAAAAAATATGGGAAAGAAATATAGAGTGAGAATCGACATTTAACATTAAGGATGTTGTTTAACAAGTTTTCACAAGTTGGCCCTGACTTTCAGAGATGAGATGAAACTGGCAGAATTATCCACCTAAAGACTACCCACCCCCATCTTATAAACAGAACCTCTGTTCTTTCCAGGAACACTCAGAGATGTCATGGAAAAGTACCCATAGCCCCATAGAACCAGTTTTAGGGAGTCAGATCCCTGAGGGCTCTGTTTTTAAATGGAGTTAAGTCTATGTTGATGGCACAAGGGGTAGGAGGGTGTAACAATGGATTTATAGTTTCCCCACTCCACTTTGTGCCATGGTGAACACATATGTCAACATGGGGATCTTTCCAGGAAGCAAAGAGGAGTCATTCAAAATTAGCAGGAATGGGTGTTTTCATCTCGTCAATCAAGTTTGGGAAGCACTTTGTTAATGACACATTTTTTCTCCCTCATAAAATAATGACATGCTGACAAAATAGCTTTTTTTTTTTTTAAAAGTACTACAAAATTCTGCATTTTTATCTAACTTGATAAGACATAGTATTTCCAACTGCATAGTCATCAAAAGTAGGTTTTAGAAACGCACACATCCGGGTGGCATCCCCAGTGCTCTGCCTGTGCCTTCTGTGTCAGGGCTGCTTTGGCATCTGCTTTCTTCAAGATCATTCCCATCTCTCTAACATTAGCTTTCCCCCTTTCCCTTTGGCTATCTTCTCTCCCCGTTTTGTTGTGTTTGTTTGTTTGTTTGTTTTTCAGGGACCATTTTAGGCTTGGGCTCTGGCTGTGGATGAGCAGGTTCAACATACAGCACGACTTTCCCCGTGACTCTCCCTTCACCTTGGTTTCATTTCTTTCAGCATCCTCTTAGGTTTTTCTCAGCAGGGCGGAGAATGTAGGGATGGATGTGGTGAGGCTTTGGTGGTTTCTGTTAGTCCCATGGTTGGCCTTCATGCTGCTTCTTCTGCTAGGCATTAATATTATCTATCTGGAAACCAGAATGTGGCTGTGGTTTTTATGCTATTAATGAAGACACGTGCTCCCCGCTTAGCAAAGTATGCCAAACAATAACACAACATTTTAGCATATAGCTAAATGTATATAACATTTTAAAAATACTCATATCATGGTAAAATATATGCAGCAGGAAAGTTTCCATCTTGACCATTTAGGTCAATTAAGTCATTCATTGCACTCGCTATTCTGTACAATCATTGCCAACCATTTGTTTCCTTAAAATGTAAGCAATAAAACTTTATATGACCCAGCACAGGGGAAAGCCAGGGCCAAGTAGTGGGAGTGGGTGGGTAGGGGAGCAGGGGCGGGGGAGGGGTATAGGGAACTTTCAGGATAGCATTTGAAATGTAAATAAAGAAAATAATAATAAAAAAAATTTAAAAATGTAAGCAATAAATTCTCATTCTGCCCTCCTACCTCCTTCTATCTGGTGACTGCGAATTTACTTTCAGTGTCTATGCAATTACCTGTGTCTGTATGTTTCCTCTGAATAGATGAACTTGTATTTACCATTCTGACTCTGCCTCATCCCACTCCTCCTGTGTGGGTTACTCAGCTGGGTATTTACCAGAACTCTATTGTTGTTGTTGTTGTTGTTGTTCTTGTTGTAGTTGACTAGCATTCTGTTGTAGATGGACATTTGAGTCACCTGTTTCTCTCTTGATGGGTTTGTGGATTGGATACTATAAATAATGCTGTGTTGGACACTGATATTTTTAAGTATGCTGTGTATATATTTAGTCATATGGCAATCCTATGCCAAAGTTGCATAGGAAGCTCAAAAATCTTCCATAAAAGAAGCATCATTTTATATTCTTACCAGAAGTGCATGGGGTGCAGATTTCTCCACATCCTATTAAACACGGTTTTACACTGTTTTATGATAGCTACGGATAATGAGTGTGAAATGAAATCTCACTATGATTTTGTTTTACATTTTCATAATGAATAATGTTTTGAACATGTTTAATGGGATTGGGGTTATTATGTCTTTTATTTAGTTTTTGGAAATGTCTCTGCAAGTCTTCAGTCCCGTTTTTTTTTTTTTTTTTTTTTAAATGGGTTATCTGTTAGTGGCAGAGTTTTAGTTTTTTATATAACTTGCATATTATGCTCTTAGTAAGGTATGTTTTGCAATATCTCCTCCTTTGTGTAGCTTGTCTTTTTATGGCAGCGCTACAATGTACAATTTTTGTCTCAGATTTGAAGTCTAGTTTTTCTAGTCTTTCTAATATACATTTTTTGTATCACATCTAAGAATTCACTGACAAACAGAACAGAACTATTTTCTTTGTGACTCTTTCTAGGAGTTCTACGGTGAGAATTCTTGTATTTAAGACTAGGATCCACTTGGGGTATATTTTTATATATGGCATGACATAGCTGTCCAGTTTGATTTGTTGCTTGTGGAATCCACCTGTCATTTCTCCAATATGTGGGTTTGTACCCTTACTGTAGATCAGTTAGCAACAGATGACTTATGTCTAGATGCTGGACTCCATTTTGTTGAGCCATGTATGCAAGCACTCCCACATCTTGGTTACTGCAGCTTTCCTTTAAGTTTAAAAGCTAGTATCTTTGGGTCAGCAACTTAGTTTTCCATTTCAAGACTATTTTGACTGTATCTTGATTTTTCAGAAACTTCTGATGAATTTCAGGATTCCCTTTTCCATTTCTCCAGAAAAGCTTGTTGAGACCGTAATAGAGATTTAATTGAATCCATGGTATCTTTAGGTGGTGGGGACATTGTTACAGAATCCATTCTTCTGATCCATGAACTTGGAGTCTTTTTCATTTATGTATGCTTAAACATTTTAAAATGATAATTTAAATAGTTATTTTACAATAATTTATATTTTTACTGTACAAATATTTATACTCCTTGACTAAATTCAGTGCTGAAGTATTTTAGATATTTCTATGTTACTGTGAGCACAGTTTTTTTTTCTGGTCTGTGGAAATATAACTTCTATTGTCTGCTATTCTAAGAACCCAAAACATTTGGGGTTCATAAACATTTAGTGACCTTCTTATGGATTCGTTTGGATTTTGTATGTAGAGTCATATCATTTAAAAGGAGAGATGCTTCTGTTTATCCCTTCCATTTTTGATGTTTTTTTTTTTTCACTTCTTGTCTAATTATTCTTCCAGAAAGTTCTAGTACAGCGATAAACAGCAGAGAAGAGACCATCCTGCCCTTGTTCCCCGTTTTAAGGGAATATTGTTCTGCCTTCCATCATTAACTATGATACTAGCTGAAGGTTTTTATTGGCAAATGTTCTTAACTATTACTCTTTTTCTGGGTAGTTTTATCATGAAATGATGTAGAACTTTCTCAAAGGTGTATCTTATATCAATTAACATGAGTGTGTTTCTTTGTTCTCTTTATGTTGTATATTATGATACTGAACCACCTTTGCATTCCTGGAATAAATCCTACTAGGTCCAAAGATACAAGCTTTCTAATGTGAATTGAATTTCCTAGTATGTAAGTCTTTTTAATATTAATAGAGTTTAGTAGTATTTTTGCTGAGGATTAACTGTATGTATTTCATCCATTGGCGAATTGCCATTCAAGATTTTCTTGGGTGCCTCCCACAACAAGGCATTTCTGGCAGAGAAATGACATGATATCTTCGTCTTAATTGTATGTGTGCATCTGAAGGTTTTATTTTATTATTTTAATAAAGTCTTTATGACTGTACTTCACATTTAAATAAAAAATAATTTATTAGTATTAGAGATATGTATATAGATTCTACTGGGTATTAAGTAATGTGTAACATGTCTCAGTATACTATATTATGTAAAAGATAATAATTATTGTTATCACCATTTTATGCCCGTTTTATGATGATGGAAAAGCAAGGGACTTTGTTTCTTGACGTCAGCACCTGCCTCCTAGTTCTACATGACCACACACAGCCTGACACGTATCCCAATGACCACACTTGTAAAATAGTACCTACAACTAATAGATGATAGGACAATTCTCATGTTTTTATTTTCTTCAGATCAAAGCCCTTGAAACATAATGGAAAGCAGCATATGACCCAAACCCATGAGGCTAGAAAAAATGGTGGTACTGCATCCCAGTGCTGAGGGGAAGCAGATAAATGGTGCAGCTAAGTGTGACAGGAGATGCTAGGATGGAGGCCAACAACATCTCGCTAAATCTAAATGCCCAGAAGTCATCCTCCAGCACTTCTAAGCATCTTAGGCATTTTAGAGGACAGCAAGATTTCTCAGTAAAACAATGTGAATTTTCTATGTAAATATTGTGGCAAAACAGGTGTGTTGGCTAGTGATAAGATAGTTTGCCAAGCAACAAATAAATAATTGTACATGAATCCCAGGAAGATGTTTGCCTTGGGGTATATTTGCATGTCATTTTAAAATTTGCATTCTAATTTTTCTTAGCTCTAGAAATAGCTGTATGCTCCTGTTTTGAGTTATAAGGTTAACACCATTTTAATCCAATATATTTTATATTTAATGTTCTAAATTGTTATTGTAAAAGATATCGTAAGTTTACCTACAATTCCCTATCCAACTCCATTAACTGAGTAATGTCTTTTTAAAGTTCCTTGGGTCTTGACATAATTAAAACATCTTGTCCCAGGCACCCAGGAGGCTGAGATGGGAGAATCAAGAGTGTAAGGTTAATCTGGGCTATGTAATGAGATCCTGACTCACATAGATAGACATAGGTCTTTAAATATCATTTCATAAATATTTACAATTTTTGGATCAATTAAAATTATATATATATTTCTAGGTTTGCTAAGCCTTGGTGAGACCCTCCAAATTCTTCACAGCAGCCCATGCTTAGTACTCTGTTGTACTGGCCTTGATTATAATTCTCTGTTTACTAGTCATCTTTTTGACTGGCTGTAGAGCTATATGTCCTATAAGTGTAGTGGATAACTTTTGCAGGTCAGTATGAGATACTTGAGAGGCTGACATAACGTACTTAATATAACTGAATGCTGTTTCATCTTATGTTCTTATGGTTAAAGCAACTTTTCCAATAGAGCCTGTCCCTACTCTTTCAAATTCTGGCTATCAGTGGGAAAATGATGATTTCATAACAAACTCTGCTGGTCCCAGAGGCTGATAAAGATGTCATTTCTATATTTCAGATATTTTCAAAATTAAAAATGGCACATATGATTTTTTCCCTGTCACTAACCCATTCTTAAACAAATAGGACAGTATTTGTCAACCTATGAATTTTGACCCCTTTGGGATCAAATGACCCTTTCAAGGGGGTCACCTAAGACCACTGGAAAACACAAATATTTATTTTATGATTCATATCAGTAGCAAAATTACAGCTATGAAATAGAAAAGGAAATAATTTTATCGTTGGGGGTCACCACAAGGCAAGGAGCTATATTAAAGGGCCACAGCATTAGGAAGGTTGAACACTACTGGAATAGAATGGGAGGTTTGTGAACAGTTGAGCTGTAACACTGCGGCCACTGCCTGCAGCCTTTATCATTGGCCCAGCTGATGAGAGTTATGTTCATCTTCTCTTTCACTGATTCTTAAAAGAACACCAGTGGCTGCAGGAAAGTACCTTTTGTTTCAGTTAATGCCTTAAAGATAACCCTAGAGGCACCAAAATGTGTATAGGTCACATGGAGGGATGAAAACAAAGTACTTCCTCTTGGAGCAATTTGAGCAAGAATGAACCCGAGTCGAATTCGCACTTCTTTCCCTGGCTCTTCAGCCTGTTGTGTGTCAGTCAGCTGTCCTGCTACCCTGTTCCTTGTGTGCCTGTCTCTAAAAACGGGAGGTGCTTTCTATTGATTGAACAGTGCAGAAAGCATAGCATCTTTACCAGCGTTTCACAAAGGAAGCAGTTATTTTGTTGACCCTAACTGGTCTAGGAGCATTCACTGTTGCAAACAAATGTTATCTGGCTATATCCGTGTGGCTTGCAATATTCATGGTAGGTGTTAAGGTTGCTTCCGCCCTGTTGGCTGCTTTCAGCAATGATTACCACAGCACACACATGCACATGTACATTAATCTGAGTCAGGGGAATAAAAGAGTACATAAATTATGATGAAAGCTATGCATTAGCTTAGAGTGCAATAGCTGACCTTATGGGATATCTAAGGCGAGTAAGGTCAGTCACATGATCTCTTAAAGGTGAGTTAAACTTAAATCAGCCAAATAGGATAGTAGGCTAAGTATGTAGTCCTAGTGATCTCAATGGGAATTTAAATTTTGCTGTGAGGTCTATAGAAGGTCCAGTCTTTTGAGTATCAAGGGATATTTTCCTAAAACAGGTAACATTAAACTTTCCCAGATGGAGAGAGTCAGAGCTGTTTACAACTTTTAGACTAAGACAGATATTATAGGAAGGTATCTGGGACAATACCCTTCTTTTTGGTAGTCAAATTATGATGACATAATCTTGTCAAATTAGTCGTTTCCTTGTTGTGTGATGTTTGCAGTGAGATCTCACAGCAGAGGGCATTAGTGACTGGAGAAGCTGTGTTACATGTATGCCTACTCAAGAGTATACATAGCTTCCTTCTCTACGCATACACATTTCTCTTCCAACCTTGTGCAGGTTTTGGATGGTATCTTTGCTCTTAAAACAAGGAAGCAGGTAAATGCATAATCACATGACTAAATAATGTGGAGTCAGGTAGGATGTTAGATATATTGGTGGGCTCATTTGGGACCTGAATTCATGTTGGCTGGTGGAAAATCTTTTAAGTCAGTAGAGGGAATTTCCCAATAATATACTCTTTATGAACAACGCTGAAGTTAGACGAAATATTGAGAAGGAAATAGATAAAACCAAAGATGTGGGAAAATAGATGGAAATTTCAAACTTCATTGGGATATTTTTATCTCAGGATGGTCTTAAACATCATGAAATCATTCATGAGAATCAAGGCCTTAGGTGGGCACGTTGTGAGAGTCCCATTGGTATCTTGTATTAGGTGACCACAAGGAAAATTGCTATTTATAAACACATATTGTTCTGACATTTTAAAAATATTTTACATGGGACCTGCATTATCTTCATTAACATAGAAGCTGTTTTTTTGTAAAGAGTGTTCACAGTCTTAAAACAGCCAACGACCTTCCAGATTTTGATCCTTTCAAAAGGGTGGCTGAGACAGTTTATACAGTGTGATAGAGAGGATGTACGGAGATGGAGATTTGAGCACTTGGATGTAGGGTAAAGGCAAGAAAGCTTCCTGCCCAGCAGTTCTCGAATCAGAGACTGTCTTTGCTACAGTGACATATTTTGCCACCATTTCTGTGTCCTAAAGAGTCATTCCAGTAAAAGCTTATGTGATGCCTTGCTCCAGTCCTTAAAGTTACCTTTTCCTATGAGATGCCCTGGTAAGATGTGGGGACTTTAAATTGGGCTCCTGGAGAACCATGTGAGATAGATCTGAAGCCATGCTTGAGTATGGCAAGGTCATTAGTGCAAATAAATACACACAAATACACACACACACACACACACACACACACGTATATGTATAATGTATGCATGTATGTATGTATGTATGTATGGTACAGTAGCAGTAGATATTTGAGGAAACGAGGAAGATGGAAGGTAGAAGAAGAAACTGATTATAGCTATTTATACAAATACTGAAATCATCCATAATAAACTTTAGACACCAAAGGAAGAAAGTGATGGCAGACTATCAAATGGTGTAAGTCTAAATACGGCAATGTCATAGTCTCCTTTAGTGAGGTTGTGGGGAAAACAACCCTCTTCTGTCATAATTCACTGCTTTCTGACTCAAGGAGAATTTTCCATGATTTCATATTTCTGCAGCATAACTTGAAAAAATTGTTAATGTAATTTTAATTTTTATCTTTTGAACATTGAATGGTTGAGGAGGTTAGGCCCAATAATGCTTTTATGTTGCCTAATTGGTAACTTGTTAACAGTTTTATTTAATATGACTGAAGAAAAAATTAAAATTAAATGGCTGCTATAAAATATGATTAGCAATTCGAGTGGCAAAACTGGGATGTCTCCGGTCCAGGCTTGAGTGTCTCTCTCCAGGCTGCCTTTGTACCAATGTACCCCTCCCCAGGTTCTGTCAGCCAGTTTTTACTGAGTGTAATTGGCAAGCAAAAACCGATAGAAATAATTTTCTCTCAGAAGCAATGGCTTCCCAGTTTGACACATTTGCCATAAAGTGCTACAAGTCTTTAAATGTCCTATCTATTGTATCGTATATATGTATGGCTTTTCTCTTTATAACATGATAACATTTGTGTGTGTGCATGCACATGTGCATGTGTTTGTGGAGGCGGAAGGATGGTGTCAGGTGTCTTCCGTGACCACCCTCTACCTTCTCTTTTGAGACAGGGTCTCTGACTGAACCCTGTGCTCAAAATCATGTTGACTGCCTGGCCAGCAAGCTCTGGCATTGTCCTGTCTGTATCTATTTTCACAAGCCTAGTGATACAGATGCCCACAGCCGTGCCTGAACTTCCTCATGTCTGTGTGTGGCTTCACACTCATGTCGTGTTTGCACAGCAGGCACACTTCATTGGCTGAAGCTCCTCTGGTAGAATAATGTGTAATGGGGACCCTGTTTTTGAACTGCTCGTCCTTTCTTCTGCTACATGCCTGCTGGCAGAGCATTCAAGATGTGGTCAATGAGCTGTCTATAGTAGGATGTTATAGCCAGTTAAGATTTGTGTGTAAGCCTTTGTAAGACTCCTCTGTGTGCTTCAGGATAGCAGAAAACCAAATACAGTCTCAAGTATTGGGGATGAATGCGAGAACCATTTTCTTCCTTGGTATAAACACATCTTTTCTGATGCCATGTTGATGGTGCTGTCTGCTTTTATTCTCCCTGAGATTCTGATTGGCAGTATAGATCTACTTAGGTAGTGTTTGTCTTATCCCGGCTAATGTTCAGATAATGAAAAATGTCTATAGTTTTAAAATCTAAGTAGCTCAGGTTTTTTGCAAAGTATACTTACCTATACAATGAGAAAATGAATCATGCTTTCCAAAGTGAATCTTATTGGATATCATTTTCTTCCTGTATTTATGTTCAGTTGGGAGTTAATCTGGCATTATCTCTAAGTATTATGTAGGAAAAATTGTAAGGATTCTTGTGAGGCATAACTTTGCTTAAAGCATAGTTAATATGTTATTGAGTAGGCGATTCTGGAAGAATCATGGGCACACGCAAATCTCTTTCATCTTTCTCTTTATCTCTCCCCTTTCTCCCTGTCTGGTTGGGCCTCATTGAGTACTGACCATGGAAACCTTTGGAGCACAGCCACTTGGGAAGAACAGATGTTCTTTTTGGCTCCTCTGGCTTGGAGGCACACTATGGGTCAAGGTTATGACTTTGGTCACTAAATAATAGAACTGAACTAGGGTTCTTTTTCCTTTTCCTCTTTTTCCTTGCAGCAGGCAATCCCCAAGGTCATGGACTCTGTCTTCAAAAATTCTAGAGATCTGAAGTGATTAAGAATTGAACTTTCTTATGTTTATCACACACCACTAGGGAAAAAATCAAGTGAATCTGAGTTCTGATGAGAAATGCTTGGGTCTCAGGCAAGGTAGTTGCAATCAGAATATAATTCAAGATGCTAGGATAGGAGACCACTGATTTCTGCACAAAGACAAGTAGGAAGCCCCCCTCCCCGAAAGTCACTCTTCATCTTCGTTTTTAACTTTGCTTTGCAAATTAAGCCTTTAAAAAGCATCCTTGATTGGGGTGAGCTACATATACTTTTAAGTTACACTTCACGTAGCTCCGATTCTCCAGTGTTAAGTACACTCTGCCCATGCACTTGGCTATCTGTTTGGTTTAAAAGACTAAAATAATTTTTGAAAGGCATCTTCCAGCATGGAAGGGCTGTGGTGACTTTTAGTGTAGACATTTTCTGGTCTCCAACAACAAAATATTATGATTTAAGTGATTTTATTTTTAAGTTTTAAGTGTTTTGCATAGGAACTGTCAGTTATCTTTGCTGGGCTGGTCACTTGTCTTTCTTCCTGAACACATCAGCCTAGACTCCTGATATAGGGCCACTGGGATGATAATGGTAGAGATAATGGTTCCAAATCTGCAGCCTTAACTCTGAGCCTATGACTGGTACCCAAGCCTTCTCCAGCTCCCACAATTCCTTTCTCAATACAGCATCAGTGCATCCTTGGTTCCATAATTGGAGAACCCCACAGGGCTGAGTCCCCAGCATGGTTCTCTCCTCCAGCAAGCTCTGATGAATTTTTCATTGCTGTTTCCTAAACCTGTCTTCCTCTCTCCACTGCACAGTATCATGCTAGTTCACTCTTTTCAGCTAAGTACAGATTTTTGCCTTCCATATGATACTTTATCCTACTTTCAGTCATGCTTATTTGTTAAACCTGAGGTGCTGGCTGCTGGTGCCCAGTGGAGAGAAGTTAGAGAAGATCTAAAATAAAAACATACAATGTATAGAAAGCATGCCACAGTATAGACTTGTGCAACATGAAACGTCGGTGGGCCAAGCTTGGGAAGTCCCACTCAGGTCTAAACCAGTATTGTCGGTGACCATTGCTGGGTGACCAAATCAGGGGTACCTGTTTCCATTAAGCTTTGAAGAAGGAGACCCAATTTCTCTGTTCTTCAGGCCTTCTTTCTGCTTAGGGCTTTTCTGAGGCAGAGAGCAGGGTCCTGTATGACTTGATATCTGCTTCTTCAGCATCTACCCCATCCCTCCCAGCCACACTGTGTTCTGGAGATGCTCTGTCTGCTTTGTATCTTCCTTCTTACCCAACACTCGAAGCCACCAGGCTTTCAGATGCCTCATACTTGGAAGCATCATTCTCCCTACCTTTATGTAGGTCATTCTGCTTTGACTTCACTCTTCAGTTTGCAACTTTAACATCATCAGAGTTGAAGTATAATTCTGAGTTCTACTTTAGCTTTATTATTTTTTTTAAATAAATACAAATTCCACCTCTTCGGCCATTTAAAGTCTTTTCAGTTTTTAGTTACTTTTCTCTTTAAAAAATGGGGATAATTCTTTTAAAACACTTCTAGGTGCTTGGTGCTGCTCTTTAATCATGATAACCATCTCAAACAAGGATGTTGTTACTGCAGATGTTACATTCTGCAGTGCTCTATCAAATGCATTTTTCTTATCTCTTGCCTTTAAAGGCCTTGAATGTGGAGAACCTGCCCCTGATTTTATTATAGAAATCTGAGGCATAGAGAGGTGCTAAGTGCCCTCCACGGTTACACACTTGAACCAATGATGTCATAATATCGAGCCAGTCTACTGTGATGGTGCACGCCAGCTTTAATTCAATGTTCCTTACATCTTGATGTAGCTCTGAGGATCGTGAAGATGATGCATGCCAAACATTTTAGATCTTTGACGTGAGGTAAACACTGAGAAACGCGTCAGTGATGAAGGTGAAGACTGTGTCTCGTATTGTGGCATCACTCAGCAGAAGGAGATTTCTGTTTTCCTCTTTCTTCCTGTTCTTAGCACCAAGGTTTTGGGGGGTTGGTTGGTTGTTTTATGTTTTTGTAGGATTTTTTTTTTATTTTTTGGATTGGAAAAATGAATGCTTGAATGAGGAGGGTAACTGTTAATCAGAATTGGAGTCCCATTGTTTGAAGACACAAATGTTCATCTTGAGTGATCACTTCATGTCTGTTTGGCAATGCTTACCAAGTTCTATATTGTAACATTTATCTGTATAATTGTCTTTCATCTAAACCAAGATGATGAACTCCTTACATGTGTGGCTCTGTGTCCTGGGCACAATTTCACTGTAGGGACATTCAATTCATGCTGGGAGACTGAGGCTTGAACCACCCTCTCCTCTCCAGTCTGTTGAGAACCCAGTGCTGGTGCAGAGAAGATTATCTTTGGATATTAGCTTTTAGCTTCACAATAAAAATTTTGACATTGAGATGGTTATCATTTCCAAATTATCTTCAAGGAGATGTCCAATGAATATTCCTGCATGTCTGTATTGCATTATGGGAGATGCATTCATCATGCTTAATAGAAAAATCAAGATAGATGTGCAAGGGTCCTTTTCTGTTTTTATTCTGGTTTAATCTTTGTTTGAGTAAGAGTTAGTTATTATTTTTCAGAGATGATTTTTGAGGACTAGAGCCTTAATACTCTCAATTTCCAGGCCTTAAAAATTAAAGAAGGAAAAAAAAAGTTTTCAAATGTTGGAGACTGTTTTTCTGAATTACTCACGGAGTTAAAGAATAAGGATTTCCCTGCCTGTCCAATGGGCAGGCCTTTCTGGGAGGCAGAAGAATGAATCTTTTAATGCCAAGGAGAATGTTAGGTCATAAGCCTGAATGATTTACCTGGCTTCTTCCTTTTGGGTCTAGATTCGTGTCTTTGGCAGCCAAATGCACAGGATATTCCATGGTCCTCCAACAGTGCCAAGAGTCCACAGAAAACAGCATTTTTGGCAGAATGTGCTTGGTTTAAGGACAAAGGTGTTTAAATTTCCTACTTTATTTTCAGAAATGTGTTTGTACACCATAGGTGAAGGGCTCACAAAACCCTGTATTGTATCCTAAGCACTTGGGACATAGCATGCATTTCGTCTAGCTTGACTGCTCAGAAAATTCTACACTGGCCTTGGTTGCCTGGGACTAGACACTGAGCAAGGCCCACGAGGCAGCATTGAGTGGAAGAAAAACTAATTATTGTCTTATGGCTACTGAATCTAAATACTTTGAACTTCAGAGGGGAGGCATTTTCTAAGAATGGTGCCTTCCACAATCATAAACATGACTTCTTTGTTTCAAATATTGGGTCTACAGGTTGATGCTTTCAGGCACAAATGAACAAAAGAACCCAAACAAACCAAAACAAAACAAAAGCCCAAACTGGTAGTGTGTCTGAGGCTAGTGATCTCTGCTTATCTTGCATATGTACTTGTATTTTAAGAGCTTACAGGCTCAACCGATGGAAAGCAGTGAGATGTATAGTAGGATTAATCTGCTAATATATATTTAATTGAGACATTAAGATGTGTCGTTCCTCTATAAAATTAATACTATTTGATAAATCAAAATATTTGAAGAATTACAGGTCAATATAATTCCACAAGTACTTGAATTTATGGATTCTAATATAATTTCAAGATAAACAAATTACCATACAAATGCATATTCATTTTGCTATTGACACATAGAAGTAAGCTCACGAGCCTATGTGAGTTTAGTCATTGTCAAGTCGAAATCAAAAGATTTTCTCTTTATAAGCAGAGAAGGCATTGGCTTCATTCTAGCTAATACATGGTTCTACTCTTAGCCTGAACGTCTACTTCTACCTACAAATTTCTGAACTATAACATAAAATCATGGAGAAGTAATTTAATTGCTTTAATATAAAATCTAGAAATGGCTTTAAATAAGTTGTTATAAGCAGTGGGGAAACTCAATTGCTATACTCCTCAGTGGAGTGCTGGTTCACGGTGAGATAAACTGCGGTTATCTAACTGTGTTGATATGGTCCCAATTTTAAGACATGTGTTTTCAAGTTTCATGGCAGCATCAAGTGAATGATTTTATCCCTATAAATAAAGTGAGTTAAAGTCCTGTCGCCTGTGCGTGCTTTTATCCTTTTGAGAATTGTATACAAGACAGAAGGTCATAGTGACACTTGTGTGAATTGAGAGGCAGGGCACTGAGAGACTTTGGCCTTTATAGTTCCCCAAACTGAAATTAAAAAATTTTTAAAATATTTTATTAGATATTTTCTTCATTTACATTTCAAATGCTATCCTGAATGTCCCCTATACCCTCCCCCCACCCTGCTCCCCTGCCCACCCACTCCCACTTCTTGGCCCTGGCATTCCCCTGTATGGGGCATATAAAGTTTGCAAGACCAAGGGGGCTCTCTTCCCAACGATGGCTGATTAGGCCATCTTCTGCTAC
>NC_034596.1:50453142-50455380 GCF_900095145.1 Mus pahari
ACAGAGAAACTCTGTCTCAAAAAACAAAACAAAAAAACAAAACAAAACAAACAAACAAACAAAAAACCGTGTAGATGATAGCAGCCTTGGTTTTTCTTGTAAAATCCACAAGTTCTACCTGGATTCACAGAATCCTGCATCTATGAGATAATGTTTTCCTAAAGGTGGTGGTAGGGACTAGAGCCCTCATAGTCTTGAGATGTTGTTGTATGGACCCTGTTATCCCCTCACAATAACTTTGTTCTAAGGTTAAATTAGAGCCTAAGTGGTTACTTGTGTTTCCTTCTCTTTCCTTGCTTTCTAAGACAGCAATGCTATTTTTTTTTTTATGGTAATAGTTGATGCCTAAGGACAGCCTCCACACCCCCATCCTTTGTTGTTCTTCTACAAGCCATATTATTTATTCACAATATCAGTGTGGCTTTTATCCCTATTTTGGTTGAATGAAGGTCAAAATGAGATGTTGAGAGAACAGTTGGTTTTCAATACACATTGGCTGTGTTAAGATGTATGGAGAAGAGCCACAGAGAATTCCTCAAACCAGTGATTCTTCATGTGTCCACTGAGAGAGAGGATAGATTTAACCCTAAAGGTTATAATGTCTGTATGAGGGGCTGCTTTAAAAAGGACATTTATCAGCAGACATCACAAAGTAGTATTATCTCTGGGTGGAAAATAAACTGTGGTATAAAAAAGGATACAGTCAACAATATGTTATACTTCATAATATAATGTTTATAAGGTCTTACAAATTTATTCAAGAGAAACTAACCATCTTGTTATGTAAATAAGATGAAAGGGAGCAGAAAATTATAATTATATGACAAAGTATCAGGAAAGATGGAAGGTCTAGATTCTGGGGCTGGAGGGCTGGTTCAGTGGATAAAGGGCTTGCCTTGCAATCATGGGGACCTGAGTTTGGATCTCTGGAACTCACATAAAGTCTGAAATTTTGGCACCCCACGAGAGATGGGAGGCAGGGACTAGAGACTTTTTAGAAAAAATTCAGGTCAGCTGCCTTGGCATGTGCAGTACAAACAACAGCAGGCCGTGTCTCAAGCAAGGTAGAAAACAAACAAACAAACAAAAACCATTTGTTTGCATTTGTGAGTTTGTACACACACACACACACACACACACACACACACACACACATTTGTGTGTACAGAGTCACATAAATTCTTTTGGGCCAATCTTTTGATGAGTCTCCTGGTTTACTCTCACCACACTTAGGAGACTACAACACTTAGGTTCTAGGGTCATCTCCTGATGGACATCAGAAAAATCACCAGGTCTGACTTGAGTTGGAAAGACTTGAAAATGGCCAGTCACACCCCTGGCTTGCTCTTTTTTTTTTTTTCAGAAGTAACATGCAAAGTATAGTCTATGAAGAAGAATTTGCAGTTTGTAAAGAAGAATTTGGCCTAAAATATCAAATTGAAATTACTATCAGGAAGGATTCAATTAGTTCCACTGCAAACCTAGCAGTATTCTCAAATGTGTTGCTAGCCACACATTTTATGAGCTTGCAAGGGTGGCAGGGAGCCAAACAGAGCAGTCATGTTATTTATGTAAACTTAACTCATATATTTTTTAAAACTAAGACTTTACAAATCTACTACAATGATCTAGGCCCTAAAATGAAATTCTGGGATCTTAAATGATTCTTTAAATTTGTTGATTATTTTAAAAATATTCCCATGGTTTAAAAGGCACCTTCCCATACTTCCAGTAATAAAAGTGTCCACATCTTTTCTTCTGATTCTATTATTCACCTGCTCATGTTTACTGAGGTTGAACTCCAGAACTTTATAGGCCAAAATATTTGGATTTAACCTTGGCTCTGTGAGTCACCTGCTAAAAGACTTTGAACAAGTTATGTGACCACTGTATGCCCCTCTGGTCTCAGCAATGTATAAACATGGTTGTTTAAGGCTTCACTGAGAAGGCAATTGATTAGCACGCTATGAAGACAATTCTAAGTGCTCAGGTATTAGATATTTCATTACATCATTGCTTAAGTAGTTCTTAATAAGAACTGGAAGAGATGGATTGTTTCTTGTTTTTATTTTATTTTTTTTATTAGATATTTTCTTTATTTACATTTCAAATGCTATCCTGAAAGTTCCCTATACCCCTTCCCCGACCCTGCTCCCCTACCCACCCACTCCCACTTCTTGGCCCTGGCATTCCCTTGTACTGAGGCATATAAAGTTTGCAAGACCAAGGGGCCTCTCT
>NC_034596.1:50456325-50460191 GCF_900095145.1 Mus pahari
TTTCTCAGCCATTCGGTATTCCTCAGTTGAGAATTCTTTGTTTAGCTCTGTACCCCATTTTTAATGGGGTTATTTGAATTTCTGGAGTCCAGCTTCCTGTGCTCTTTGTTTTGGGCTCCAGAAATTTGGGCACCTTCCTCGCCAGAGAAAAGGTGGCCACCTGTGAGGGCGATTTATTTTTTTATTAATCAATTGAAGTTCATAGCCTCTAAGTGTATGTTTGAGCTTTTAGACATATGGCATTCCCCGAACAATGACCATTGAATGGAGACCAACATGTAGTCCTTGCAGTGTGTATTTTGTGAACCCTATCCAGACTTTGGAAACCCTTTTCCCAGAGTGGGCAGTGATATCTGCATTATCCTCTTGATAGCTTGTTGCATAATATTTTAGTTCCTCCTGAGTCAGGCAAAAAAATACCTCTTTTAGATTTTACCTTTCTTGGAAAAATTCTCAGGGAAAATCAGGTGCTTTAGAGCTTAAGAAAGATTTCAGACATGTGCATAAATAGGCCTGTCATGCATCTTGTTTGCTATAATCATGAGGTTCAGAGGGAACATGCGCCTATCAGCTCCATCGCACTGGACAGTGCCTTACCTTCTCTATGCTGCTGATTGCTAGAAACTAGGACTTCCTCAGTGTTGATGACTGGGATTTCAGCAGACACTGAGTCTTTCCTTGCTTAGTCAAGGTTTTCCCCATCTCACGTCATGTCTTACACATGAACACAAACATCATACACAATCTAGGTTGCAAATCTGGAAAGGGCAGAGAATAGGAGGAATGTGTATTTTCTTCATGGGACACCCAAGGGTTGTTGCTGTCTGTGGGGGGAGGGGCTGCAGGACATTGAGTGTGAAGAACGGGAGAAAAATCCTTAGTATTTTTGACAATGTGATTACAATATCAGGCTTAGGTGATTTTCCCCCCAAGCAGAGTTGAAATCTTCATTAATGCATCTGTCTTAGGGTTTTATTGCTATGAACAGGCACCATGACCAAGGACAACATTTAATTGGGGCTGGCTTGCAGGTTCAGAGGTTCAGTCCAGTATCATCAAGGTAAGAACACGGCAGTGTCCAGGCATGGTAGATGGGGGAGCTGAGAGTTCTACAACTTCATCTGAAGGCTGTTAGCAGAATTCTGACTTCCAGGCAGCTAGGGCTGGGGTATTAAAGGCCACACCCACAGTGACACACCTACTCCAAGAATGCCATACCTCCCAATAATGACACTCTCTGGACCAAGCATATACAAACTATCAAAGCATCCCATTTCCAACTGAGTAGTAGAACTTCTTTGAAGCAGCATTCTCTAAGACTTTCATTTTAACTTAGGTTATTTCTTCCCTGTCCATGGAAAGGTAGCAAATGAACTCCTGTAACCTACACAGTCTAGCATGGTCTGAGTCTGGTTAGGCTACTGCACTCTTCTTTGTGGCTGTCTCCAGGATCTACTTTGTAGAAGGTGGATAGTGAGCATCGCTTTCATTACATTGGGGCTGGAGGGATGGATGGCTCAGGTGGTAAAACACTTGCCACTAAGCCTGATGACCTGAATTTAGTTTTTGGAACTCTCATCTTGGGAGGAGAAAACCACCTCCTGAGAGTTGCCTCCGACTGTGCACATGCACTGTGGAACATGCGTATGCAAATGCGAAATGAATAGAAATGTAACAGAAATGAAATTTTAAAATTCTCGCTTTGATTTTGCACATTACATTGCTACCCATTTCAATATTAAACTGGAGAAGTTTTGTTAATCTGTTTCAAGTATCTCAGTGGTTTTTCTTAGGTTTACCACGGATGTCTTAAGACTGGAAATTACTTTAAGATACACTATATGCCTAAACTATTGTGTAAAGTAAAGCTAAAGTTTTCTGACTGCCCACACAGAATTCCAGCTGCAAAGGAGTTAGCATTGCAGTGCTTATATAGAAGAAGGTATTTTCTGGCTATGCTTCTGACAAAGGCTCAGAGGGGAGCAACTAGACAAACATCTACAGTTTTCTTTGCAAAAATAATTTATCATTAAAAAGGTAGCTAGACTGAAGGATGGAGATAAGGATCTCCAGCCTCCAGATGACATAGTGAGTGGAAGCAATTACACCCTGGGCATTTTGCAATTATATCTGAAAAGTCCTTATTTAATGACAAGATAATGCCTGTCTTAAGACTTCACTGAAAACTCCATTTTTTTCTAACCTTTTCCTGGCTGCAGCTAAGTCACATGCATGCATCTACAGGCATAAATGGAGGTTCCCAAATGTGTTTTCAAATATTAGTGCTTTTCAAATGATGAACTTTATACAGTCCCTTTGTGTTACACTGAGAAAAATGATCGCCCGGTGTCTTCTTTTCCTGACATTGGAGAAGGTACAGGAATTTCAGGCTCATACTTACTTGGTCATCATCATATCTTTTTTTTTTTCTTCATTTCATTTCTTTTATACCAAGTCCATTTTTTATCTCTTCATTTTGCAGTAATAGAAGAAGCCTTAACAGTCGCAAGATTACATATTTATATCAGGGTTCAGACTGTGAATTCATTCTTTTCTGGGGAAGCAGAAAGATCATGTAAAAATGGTGACCACATGTTGACAGAATGCATGATTTAACAAAACCAAAGGCAATCATTTCAAAGAAAAATGTTTTATTTTCTGCCAGCCGAGTATAATGGAGAGAAATTGGCTGGTATTATTTTAAAAAATTGCCCAAATCACTGTAGTTAGTGTAAAATTGTCTCTGGAACTATTTCCTGTAAGTTAACCAGACATATGATTGTATCCTTTCTATTTGAATACTGAGGCTCACATTTCAACCGTCTTGCATGGAGCCTATCAGGTATAATAGCTCTCGGTAAAGGTGCTTCCGTTCCTTTTGTAGTCTTTTCCATCTGAGCTTCCACCTCCCATCACCCCAAACACAGAAAGAAGACTAAGACTTTGTGGCTTTTTAGAACTTTAAGCTACATGCTATCTGTGAACAGATCAAAATCCTAACTTAGTAGGCTCCAAGCCAGCAAGAGGCTGAGTGAAATTAATGTAAGCATTGTTTACAGTATTAAAAAAAACCCTCCACACATTGCCATTTAGAGAAGGTTCCCTTTTCTATTTAATGCATAAGGTTCACAAAGTTTTCTGCCTTTCCCCTGCTATTTGAAGTGATTTCAGACATCTCTTACCAGCCCTGCCCATGCTGTTTGCTGGTCCAGTGCCCATGATTAAGAGAGAATCAGACTTCTGTGTCTATGCAAGGACTAATGCAGTTGGCTATGGTTCCAGGAATCACTTACCTCTAAGTAGCAGCCACCAGAGTAATATGGGCCATCAGATGCTGTGGTGGCTTGTGATGGTTTCGAAGGCCCAGGACATGCTGGAGAGGTGGGAAGGTGGCTGCTTTCAGGCCAGTTACAGATCAGACTGTCTGATGGATTTAAGCTTGTTTGGGGAGAACTTTGCGGGTAGCTATGCAAAAGAATTAGAAGATACTATGAGCGTTGCTCAACCCTGGGGACAGGTGAGAGGACTGCATTGATGCCTCCTGGGCTGAAGGTCCTGGAGCTCATGAGGCAGGGCAGAATGATGACCTTAGATCTAGCCCGGCAGCAGAGAACAGCAAGCACGTGCCTGCTGATTGCTTGATCCAGATGTTGAGCATCCTATGGAAGTCTTCCGTTATCTCTACATAGACAGTAAGTAGATAGTCTTTAAAACTGCAAGCAAAGCCGCCATCTGAAACTCCCCTTTCGGCCAGTAAAAGATTAATATTCAAAACTGAGCTCTACCTCTCTCTGATAAGCAGTATTCCTCTGGCATTCACCACCTACTGTTCTCTAAGTGTGACTGCTCTGTGTTCAGCCTGGTCA
>NC_034596.1:50461042-50471042 GCF_900095145.1 Mus pahari
TTGTGTAAATGTACCACAGTTTCTGTATCCATTCCTCTATTGAGGGACATCTGGGTTCTTTCCAGCTTCTGGCTATTATAAATAAGGCTGCTATGATCATAGAGTATCGCATTCTTAAACAGAAGTTTTAGTGGAGCCAGCTTTCCTTCATGTTCCCTACTTGTTTCATTCATGTTTAACAGCCATGCAGTCTCACCATCATGAAATGCAGAGTGCACATTTGATCACTGGACACATTAGAGATGTCGGAGACAGTACCATGCCGGCTAGGGAGGGTTTGCACCACTTAAACTAGGCAAATTGGCCGTGCCTTCTAGTCATAGCAGACACAGCCCTCAGCACATGAGTTATATAACAAAAAAACACACACGCACGCACACATGCATGCACCCGTACATAAACACACATACACACTGAAACCTCCTCGTGCAATAGACATATCAAATGAATGTTTGAGAGGATCTTCCAATTGCTTTAGTGTGCATTTGCTGACATCATTTTTATACAAATGTTAGTCCCATCCAGGACCTTCCGTATATGGCGTGGACTGTGACGGACGTATCTTTGGTGGCTCATTTAGCCTTCTCCTACTTAGGCCTACAGGTACCCTGGCCACAAGAAACGAGAAAACTCTTCTGCTTTATAAGGAAGTAGACTTAGTACTGCCACTTTTCTGTACCCCCTGTGGCCCACATATGACAGATTCGTATTCAGACCCGTGCTATGTAAGTGCCTGGAGTACTGGTTCTATGCCGACTGTATACGCTTCAGATTTGTGCTGTTCCAAGGACGCAACACCTGTTGAGTTTGAGTGTTGGAAAGAGGAAGTCTTTCTACCCTCACCTTTTCTGTAGTATATGTAGTGTAGAGGATACCAAGCCCAATTTTGTTGAACACATTATAGCACATGAAGGGTTATGCGAACCCATGGAATCATTCAAACTTCCCCTTTTCCATCTATCATATTTCTCACAAATGTTATAGAGATTTTCCAAATTATTTGTGCTTCTGTAGTGAAGAATGTGATGTTATTTTCTATGTAGGATCAGCTTGATATATTTTATTTAATTTTTATATTTTTGTAGATTTATTTTTTACTTACTTTATATCCTGCTCACTGTCTACCTCCAGGGTACCCCCTCCCACAATCCTTCTCCCCATCCTCTCTCCCCTTCTCCTCTTAGCAGGTGGAGGCCCCCTACTGGATATTCCCCATACCCTGGCACATCAAGTCCCTGGGAGGCTAGGTACTTCCTCTCCCACTGAAGCCAGACAAGGCAGCCCAGCTAGAAGAACATATCCCACAGACAGGCAACAGCCTTTGCAATAGTCCCTGTTCTGGTTGTTCAGTACCCATATGAAAACCAAGCTGCAGATCTACTACATATGTACAGGGAAGCCTAGGTTCAGCCTGTGTATATTCTTCTCTTATTGTAATCATTGTTTAAATATAGATGTTGATAACAATACATCAAGAGTGATATTTTTATTGGATATTCACTTTATTGGCATTTAAATGTTGTCCCCTTTCCTGGTTTCACCTCCAAAAACCCCCATTCCCTCCCCCTCCCCCTGCTCACCAACCCACCCACACCTGCTTCCTGGCCCTGGCATTCAACTACACTGGGGCATAGAGCCATCACAGGACCAAGGGCCTCTCCTCCCATTAATGACCAACTAGGCCATCCTCTGCTATATATGCAGCTGGAGCCATGAATCCCACCATGTGTACTCTTTGATTGGTGGTTTAGTCCCTGGGAGCTCTAGGAGTACTACTTAGTTCATATTGTTGTTCCTCCTATGGGGCTGCAAACCCCTTCAGCTCCTTGGATCCTTTTTCTAGCTCCTTCATTAGGAACCCTGTGCTCAGTCCAATGAATGGCTGCAAGGATCCACCTCTGTATTAGTCAGGCACTGGTGGAGCCTCTCAGGAGACAGCTATAACAGGCACCTGTCAGCAAGCTCTTGTTGGCTTCCACAAAAGTGTCTGGGTTTTGTGGTTGTTTATGGTCTGGATTCCCAGGTGGGTCTGTCTCTGGATGGTCCTTCCTTTAGTCTCTGCTCCACAGTTTGTCTCTGTAACTCTTTCCATGGGTATTTTGTTCCCCCTTCTAAGAAGGATCAAAGTTTCAAAAAGCTTCTAAATGAAGCTTGTATTCTTGTACTGAATTCGTAGTGAAATGAACAAATCACGTACTCTTTGCTTTTGTTGATTTTATAATGCCATCAGAGTCTATCAATAAAGAAAGACACTATAGTTGGGCATATACCATTTCTTGACTAGAGAGCAAGTGGAGGGGAACAAATTGTAACCTGTGTGTGTGTGTGTGTGTATTCATCCATGGGTATGTGTGCCTATGTGTAGTGTGTGTATATGTGCTCATGTGTAGTGTGTATGTATGTATCCATGTGTGTGTATATGTGTCCATGTGTATGTGTGTTCATGCGTATGTGTGTCCATTTGTATGTGTGTATATGTGTATATGTGTCCATGTATATGTGTGTCCGTGTGTGTGTGTGTGTCCGTGTGTATCTCTCTTTTTATGTTTTCCTTTTTCCAAACTGAGAGATACTTTACAATCAGTCCTGGAAACCACGGATAAAGAACAGTGCAGACTCCTACACAAGAATGTTTCTCCTACTTTTGCCTGCTGTGAATAAAATTGACTAGAAGTGTGCCATCCTGATCAATCCATAAAGCAGCAGATTGCAGACATCATGGCTCTCTGTCCACCTGAGCTGTCAGCTTCCACCCCAGGGGAATGAGATGCTATCAGTGAGTGAGCATGGTTGGCCAGGAGGAAGTGAGAATGCTGGAGATGCCCCTGGAGGGGAACTTGATAGATATAAAATTCATGCCAAAATAAAAACAAATCGAAAGAATGCCAGAACACACAGTAGAAGCAGAAGGAGGTTAGTTGTGGGTAAACAGCGGTTCTGTAGCTCATCTTGCCTTGCAGAAGGTGTCTCTGCCTAATGTCTTAGTCTCAAGCTCAAAGACAGTTAACATTTTACCTCAAACTATCTGAGGGGTTCCTGCCATCTCCAGCCCCTTTCTCTGTAATTTCTTTGTCATTCTCACTTGGAATACTGCCTCTGTCCATTGTTTTTGACATTCTGGTGAGAATATGCAAATGCAGCAAATATGAACATCTAGGAGTCTCCTATAGAGGTTTCTCTCCTGCCCCTATTATCATGGCTCTGTCCAGCACAAGAAAGGACTGACTGCAGTTTGGATCTGAATATGGCCACTTACAATTACTGACAGAGGCTAGGCAGTTTCTAGGTTCCTCCTCCCTGTCCCTTACACTCAGTTTGCCTGAGCTTGTGTGGCACTAGCTCTGACTCCTTCTGGAGTTTAGGGAGGCCAGGGGATTATGCTTTGAAAGCGTACATATTTCTGTCAGGGAAGCATTTATGGAGATGGAAGTTTACAGTGTGTCTCTCTGCTTCTGTCCTTCATTTCCCTGTAACCTCCCATCCCTTTCCTTCTATTAATGTCATTTCTTGGACTGATTTGCGGGTAGGTTTAATTTCCATAGCGCCATTACTGGATGTGTTGTTTACTATTTATAATCATGACTTTTAAGGACATCCAGATCATCAGCGGCATAATCATTATTCAACAAATACTTAAGGAAGTTGTCTGTGTGCACACGACACTGTCTCAACATTGTTATTGCACTAATAAAAACAGTCTTGCTTAGCATGTGCTTTTGAGACATCAAGTGGTAATATTTTTTGGTTGGGAGACTACCCTCTTATTGTAAATTAAGCTTCCTTGAAAGTCCAGTCCCCAAGCCTTCTCAGAGAATCAAGGCAACTCTGACTTTGAAACCCGGGTGGAAGCCTCCATCGTTGTACAACCTGGCATTCTGTTTTCCTATGAGATTAGCACGAATATGTATGATGCCAAAGTCTGCCAATCACTGGAGCAGTGACCAGACTGACTGGGTGCTCCCTTAGCGTGGTGGAGAAGCTGACTATGGTAAATGAACTGGACAGACAGCTTCCTGTCCCACACAGTATGTGAGCAGCACCATGGCTCTGTCAAGGGAAAGTTTTTTAAAATGATATAAAATTTTTGTATTCTTGAACCTGATGATGGCTACTTAACCTACCCTTAGGCATCTTTTCTTTAATCCTGGTGCCAAGTGTAGGAGGCCATGGCCCCTCCCCTGGGCTACCCGAAGCCACACCTTAAAAGATGGCGCCTGTCGGCTATGGAGCTTGTGGTAAACAGGTCCATTTTTGGTGGGGATATGTTCCTGCTCTTCTGGTTGGCTGAGGCTGCACACCTGGTGAGGTGACATGGCCTGAGCTTTTGCAGCGGTGGAGGCAGGACAGTCTCCCCAAATTTGGCTTGTAGCCATAAAAACTTAAATTTCTTCCTGATCATCACTCTTGGGATGCAAGGCTGAGCGCTGCACGAGGGTTAGCTTGAATGCTGTGAAGCGGCCCTCGGAAGACATGTCTGAGTGCATGGAGGTTGTACCCAAGATTCTTCCTCAGGGAAAATTGGTACGGGATGGGTCGGGCTCACTACAGGTGATGAGTCTGTGGGTGATCCTAGTACAATGTCCCATGTCTTGCACACCATGGACCAGACCTCTATCTTCGCCCACTGTGTTGCTTGTGCCTTTTAATATAAAACAGGGGGAACTGTGGGGAGCCACAGTCCCTGGGGCCCCACCCCAACATGGCGCCTACAGGAAGAGAGTTCTTATAATAAACAAGTCCTTATTTGACTGCTGCTGTTATCCCTGCTGATCACTGGCTGAGCTCGCTTGCCTGGCAAAGCTACGTTGCCTGGTGTGATTGGTTGGCGTGAATGATATTTTGGGCTCTTCCCCAGGGTTCAGGGGAGATGAAGAGGGAGTTGAAGAGGGAGATGAAGAGGGAGATGAAAAGGGAGATGAAGAGGGTGATGAAGAGGGAAATGAAGATTGTTCAAGGTTCCTGAATAAACTGCTGAGAGAAGAACTGGTGGTTGCATCTTCCTTGCTGGTCAAGAGGGCGCAACAGCCAAGCACTTGGCTTTTCTTTAATGACACTAATCTTAATGACCATACCTTCCCTACAAAAGCCAGCTTTTCACCTTGCTCTATTTTAGCCAAATTATACGTTCTTAAAATATTTACATTTGTTTTTTGCTCTTGGTTCTCACTAAGGACTTGGACAAAAGCTGCCAGAGGACTGTGTTGTAGCTTGAGGGCTGGGCGGTATTGGAATATTCACTACCATATTAGTTTGTCCATCATCTATAATCTTAGCCTCTCATAGTTATAGAGCAGGTAAAAAATGTAGATGAGTTCTGTGCTATAAAAGAACATGAGCAAGGTGTAATGGACTTTATTAGAATCCTTCTTTCCATATGAAATGTCACAACCTGAATCTTCATTGGCTATAATCATATCAGTATTCTGGTTTCCAGACTCCTTACCAGAACTGCCCACTAAGTTCTACTGATAGCATCCTTGGGATTCACAAATTCACATCTCTAAATGTTTCCAAACCCCTCCCAGACATCCGGTCTAAGTCTCCTGAACCGTGTTGTCAGGAATAGTTACAGATGTCCCACATTCACACACTTCCATGGTACTACTTATTTGAGGTAATCTGCTTTCCTGTTAAACACTGAGGGGAGATCTGTTTTGCCTCATAGCTTCAGAGGTATCACACCATGGTTTGCTGGTTCCTTGGTTTCTAGGCCTCTGGTGAAGCTGGTTGTCATGACAGAAGTGCACACTGGGTCAGAACTGTTTACTGCAGCATAGTGAGGAAGCAGAGGGGGAAACAAGAAGGGGCCAGAAACAAAGTCACTTCCAATGGCATGTCTCCAGAGACCCATTCCTTCCAGAGAGATCCCATCTCCTAATGTTGTCACCACCTCCTAAAATAATGCCATGGCTTGGGACCAAGTCTTTAATGCCCAAGCCTGTGGTGAACATTTATATTCAATACCTGACACTGGGAAAAGAGAAACAGAAACTTAGACTCTTAGAGAAAATGATCTTGAGTCACCAGGGTTTCTGTTCCCCCAGGTTAAGGTAGATTCTCTTCACTTTCCTTTATTGTTATTCCCCTTTCCCATGTGATCAGGATTTGTTGTTATTGTTGTTTGTTTGTTTTTGTTTTGAGACAGCTCTGTGTAGCCCTGGCTGTCCTGTCCTGGAACTCACTCTGTAGACCATGCTGGCCTCACACTCAGACATCTGTCAGCCTCCCAAGTGCTGAGATTAAAGGTGTGTATCACCACTTCCCAGCAACCATGTGATCAGTTTTTCCTTGACTTCAGAAACATATTCTGAAGCCCATTTCTATGCCCATAATTAAATTCTACTTTTAGAAAGGTCATTCATGCTGTTTAACCAGATATTTCCACATTCTACAAGCCACTAAAACCCACAGATATTCTAAGGTTCTCTCTCTCTCTCTCTCTCTCTCTCTCTCTCTCTCTCTCTCTCTCTCTCTCTCTCTCTCTTCTCTCCTGAGACCTGCCCTCTTCTGTCTCCTATGTGTTGGGATTGAAGGTATATGCCACCATGCCCCACCAAGAGATTAATTTTACAGTAAACAAAAAAGATAGTAATTTTAAAAATCCATATTTTAGAATTGCTTTTAAAGGAAGACTGTGGAGGGGCTAGAGAGATGGTTCAGCAGTACTCAGGCCACTTGCAACCACCAGATAATTCTAGTTCCTAAGGACCTGAGGATTCTACCCTATACACAAGCTACATACATGGACATAATTAATATAGAATCACTTTAATATTTTAAAGGCCACAATCATTTTGGTCTGGCATTCCTATGTAGAGAGAAATATGTTCTCCTGAGTGATAGACGGCATTGCTCAGCAACTTCCAGGTTTCTTAGTTCTCACTGTCCCCTGTTTCTTCTGGGCAGTGCAGTTTAGGACTATTTATTATCAGGCTTGTCTCCCTTTCTTTCACCCATCTTTGCATTCTTGCATATGTTTTTTTTTTTATTCATTAGGTGTAGAATTTATAACCCTCTTTAAGTTCTTTTATAATATGCTAATAGCAAGCCATAAAATTAAAAGTAAACAGAGGGCCAATGAGATGGCTCCTCTGGTAAATGCACTTGCTGTAAGCCTAGTGACCTGAATTTGATCCCTGTACCTCAGGTTGGAGGGAGATAACTGACCCCGACTGTCTTCTCTGACTCTCTTCTCATCTCCTCACATACGCCTGTGCTTTGTCGCCCACAAAGACATATTTAAAAATAACATTAAAAATTTAAAAGCACACACACAGAAGAAGCAAACCAACTTTACAGCTCCTCTTAGACATGAGTTTAGAAGAGACATAGCTAGTTTCAGTAAGTGAGTCTCTCAAAGGGAAACCGAAGAGAAAGAAAATGATGTAGGACAGATTATTGTTCAAGCAACATGGCATACTTAGTAAGTAAATACCCACTTAAAGCTCAAATTGGAACATAGTGAGTATTTACAAAAAGTCTGTCTGGAAGTAGCCACATAAGGCGTTTAACCTTCCCCCAACAGTGATCTTGGTGTGTGAATCCCTGGGAGTGTTTGAAAATAGGTGTTGCTGTGTGGGACCATGCAAAGATACCTACGGCTCACTGATCTTCAAACCTTATCTCAGTAACTAGAGATTCTTTTTTGGTAATACTCCTGACTTTCAGAAGAGTAAATGATCTTTTGTTGGCCCATAACTCAAACAGAGACCCAGAGTGGAAACATTTTCCCATGTTCATCTCATTTCAGACGAATCCAAGGAGAATGCAGAAGACAGTATAGAGGTTGAGGAGAAAGTTCCTGCAAAGTTGCCTATGAAAGGGAGCAGGGTCCACGGTAGCCAAGGATGTGTGCTGCCAGGAGGTTCACGTTCAAGCGCATGAGTCCATTTCATGTATTTCACATAATTATATGGTGTCTGACAGATTCAGTTGCTACAGTTATTAGAGGACTGAAGGCTGAGTGCATGACCTTTCACAGGCAAGGGAACTGCTTCACCTGTGAGCTGCAAGCCCAGCCACATTTAAGGAGGCTTTGTTCACGAGGTTGGGAGCAGGCACGGTAGCAGGGACTGAAGTTGGATGATCACATTGCATCCCCAGCCAGGAAGCAGAGAGTGAATAGGAAGCCATCTCTTTCCCTCCTATAGAACCTCAAGGTCAGTCCTTCCCTCCAGTGAGGCTGTTCCTCCAAGTTTCCAGACATAAGATCACCAGCCAGAGACCAAGTGTTGAAGCATTTAAGTCTAGGAGGTGGTGGGACAATTGGCACCTTCCATTGTTCTGTTCAGTTATGCAGTCCCTTGATAATATCTGACAAACCACCACGTTTTCTCCTCTAGCTGAGAACTCTATCACAGTTTGGGTGTGTGCTCCTCTCGAAGTTACTGTGATTATTCAATCAAGTAAAACTTTATTTCTGGCTCTCAATTGATAAGAGACTAGAACATCTCCGTAAGCTTGTGTCACGGGAGAACATTTGATTTCTCATAAGCAACTTGCAAGGCCACAAAATCAGAAAACAGGCCTAATTATTATAGCCTTATCCTTCTATATACTTATATAGTCGATGTCTGTCACCCTGTTGCATAAGCACATTTGGGTCTAAATGGTTGTAGTTCCCTAGTCAGACTTTCATGAGATTAAGTAGACATTTTCTGAAATTTTTCACAGAATGTGAATTCTGTGCAGGACGTGGCTCCTGAAGGAGTAGTGGATGAATAGTGGATGCAGGCAGGTATTCCCTATGGTTTCTTCTCCATAAAGTGCCTATCTATGTCACTTCTAATCAAATCTTACATGCTACCTTAGTGTGAAACAGCAGTGTGGATCCAGGTTGTAGACACATAACATTTAATGCCCTGAAGTCACCTTGCCTGCAGGAGTCTAAACCTACTGAAGTGAGCAGTGGTCAGTTAAAAACAGTGACAATCCTGATGAAAATGATCTGACCATTGTGTTCTATTCAGCCATACTTTGACTTTACTCGGGGTCTGAGCTGGTATTTTATCAAGCCTGTCCTGTCCAGTATTCTGTGATCATTTTAATGCTTCACACTGTGTATGATTTATGGCTGTGACTCCGTTGTCTTGGGCAGTGACACATGAACCCTGCTACTCACTGAGTGGAAGTACATTCTATCCACAGGCAGTAGCTTACAGATTATGGTCTGGGCAAAGTATCATTTTGTATTTTTTAAATGGCAATCATTTGTGTTATGGGTGTATATGTGCTCATGCTAGGGTGCATGTGTAGAGGTCAGAGGACAACTTTTAGGAGTTATTTCTCTACATTCACCATGCAGATAAAGGACTCATATCCATTTGGTGAATGTCCTATATCAGATTGGGTTGTCAGGCTTGGCAGTAAGTACCTTTAGCCACCAAATCGTCTCTTTGGGTTCCATTCTTTGGAATATTGAAGAGTTATAAAAAAGCATAGGAACCCAGGTTGTGTACTGAAGGATTCAGTTGTCTGGTTGAGACTCTAGGTCTAACTTTAATAGGAACAATGACTGCTTCTACTTTTTGTTTTTGTTTTGTTTTGTTTCTATTTCAGTTCTCTTTTAGGGAGTGACCAAGTCAATCATTTTTTTTTCTAAGCAAATTTTAGGCTCTAAGGCTGCAAAGAGTGTCAGGATGGCATTTGACGGCACTTTCAGATAAACCAGTTAGTAAGCAAGGGCTAACTTCTGGCATCCAGGTACACCTCATTCTCATCTTTGACTTCAATAAACTATGCTTTATTATATAAGAATATATAGGTCTATTGAGGACCAGTGAGATGGCTTGGCAAGTGAAGGGGCCAGTTGACAAGACTGACAACTTGAGTTCAATAGTGGGGACCCTTGTGGCAAAGGAGAAAATAGTTGCATTAGTTGTCTTCCAACTACCACATGCACAACAGGGCATTTGTTCGCATGTGTGCATGCATGTGTGTGTGTGTGCGCGCGTACACACACACACACACACACACACACACTCACCCACATAAAATAAAT
>NC_034596.1:50476042-50491721 GCF_900095145.1 Mus pahari
ATTCAGCTCATGTCAGGGCAAGTGTAGGTACTGGAGTAACTGTAGACTTTACCATTAACTATGACCAGAGATCTGACAAGTGTGCAGGTGTTCAAAGGTTCATGAGTTAAAATGCTGAAGCCTTTGATGAATTTTTGATGGCTGCATTTTTAATACAGGTCTACCTTCTTCCTTTGAGGCTGCATGGCAGATTAATTGATAAATAGGAGTCTGTAGTTCTGGGTCCTCCTAAGCAAAACAAGTAGGAAAATCCATAAAATCTTGCCTGCCTGGCTCCTTAGAAGTACCTTAAAAGGGCAAAATTTAAAGCCCTTTTCCACTGCTCCTTTCTTCCTCTGTTGGGGGATAACCAAACCCTGCCATGATCTTTCAGAAAGACTACATATTAGATTGTAAAACTTTCCAGGAAGTATTCAAGCTGAGGCTTAGTGGTGAGGTTTCTGTGGAGAGGGGTAACATTGAACTGATAACATCAGTATCAAAGAAAATGAATCAAAACATTTGCATCACAAAATATATTTTAGCTTGATTATTATTAGTATTGTTATTATTTAATAATTTTTTACAGTGCAGTGGTTAGCCCCTCCCGGTCTGCCCTCCTACTTTTCCTCTTCCCCTTCTTCCCCACCCCATCTCCAAGAGGATGTCCCCACTTCCCACTCCCACCCCACCAGACCTCCCCACTCCCTAGGGCCTCTAGTCTCTTGAGGGTTAGGTGCATCTTCTCTCACTGAGTCAAGACCAGGCAGTCCTCTGCTGTATGTGTCAGGGACCTCATATCAGCTAGTGTGTGCTGGCTGGTTGGTGGCTCAGTGTTTGAGAGGTCTCAGGGGTTAGGAGTAGTTGCAACTGCTGGTCTTCCTATGGGGTCGCCCTCCTCCTCAGCTTCTCCCAGCTTTTCCCTAATTCAACCACAGGGGTTCCCATCTTCTGTCCATTGGCTGGGTGTAAGTATCTGCATCTGAGTCTTTCAGTTGCTTATTGGGCCTCTTGGAGGGCAGTCATGCTAGCCTCCTGTTTGTAAGCACACCATAGCATCAGTAATCGTGTCAGGCCTTGAAGACTCCCCTTGAGCTGGATCCCAGATTGGGCCAATCACTGAACCTCCTTTCCCTCAGTCCTTTCTCTATTTTTGTCCCTCCAGTTCTTTTAGACAGAAACAATTCTGGGTCAGAGTTTTTGACGGTGGAAATGAAACTCCACCCCTCCACTTGATACTCTGTCTTTCTACTGGAGGTGGACTCTATATGTTCCCTCTCCCCAGTGTTTGGCCTTTCATCTAAGGTCCCTCTCTTTGAGTCCTGAGTGTGCCTCACCTCCCAGATCTCTGGTACATTCTAGAGGTTCCCCCCACCACCTCCTACCTCCCAAGTATATCTACTTCCATTCTTTCTGTTGTCCCTCGGGGCTTCACTCCTGTCTCCCCTGCCCCCAATACCTGTTTAGGTTCCCCTTTTCCTGTCCCTGTCCCCTCTCCCACCCATGTCTGTCCTGGTTTGTAAGAGCATGTCTCTGAGCAGATCACTGCAGGGGAGGATAGTGTTGGGTTACTGTGTTCCCCTGTTGCTCTTCTGTTGCATACACTTTGCTATTGTTCTCATTGTTGGCCTCTACAGTTGTTTTAGTTCAGTCATAATTTTTAACCATTGTAATGACTTCCAAACCAAAAGGAATCAATTTTGCATATCTAATGTTGATGATACTCAAAAGATATTGCTTCCTTATAATTTAATGAGTAACCAGTTCAAAGTTGCAACTTTCCCTATAATGGACAAGTCCAGTAAATGATTGATATTCATAGCTAGTTCCATGTGTCAGGAAACTGACAATGCCCTTTCTTTAATTGTGATTTGGTTCTTCTATTTCCTCAGTTTCTGTATTAAATACAGTCTCTCAGTGTGACATGACTCTTGGTGAGGAGCCTGAGGGACAGACATCCCTAGTTGTGTGAGCTCTCCAGGGTCCTGGATTTGACCTCACTAGAACATTCAGATTAGCAAGCTTTGGAAGATATTTTGAAAGACAGTCTTCCTTCTAAAAGAGCCTATGTGTTCTTTATAACTTAAAATTACCAAAATGACTATCACCATTTAAGGTTTTCTGCACATACTTTCAGTCTTCTTGAGTACTCTATTCTCTTCATATTTATCACATGTTCATTTTTATATATGAACAAAATTATTTTTCCTACAGCTGTATCCCATGTTTGAGTGTACTGAAAATGGCTACTCATTCCCCTATCTAGAAACTTTTTACATATATTCAAGCGTACATTATTAATTACATATGTGTAAGTATACCTGTGGCATATGATGGATAGGCCCTAAGAACAATAAATGTTATTCAGAAGAGAGAGCTCAGTGCCAGCAGTCAGGGTATTGTTTTAGTCATGTTAGTGAAAGGAGTGTTTCCATTATAAATGAGCACTGTGGACATTCAAAGAATCAAACTAGCCATGTGAAATTCCATTAGTCTACCATCACATGACTTATACGGTAACTATAAACATTTCATTTAAACAGTATTTCTAACAAATAATAACAAAAGTACGTAGTGATATCATCCCATTTTACAGATAAGAAAACTCAAGGCATTAAAATTATCTTTACACAGTTAATAAGTACCAGAGCAAGGATTAACACCAAATATTTTGGCTGAATATTTCTTGTTCTTCTAATAGGAACTGGAGATGTATGCTTAGTATTTCCCTCAGTTGGGGTGATTGAAAATCACTTACTGATCTCTTGGAAAATTAACACAGAAACACAACCTTGTGTATGATATTTGGTAAAAAAAAATATGTATACAGAAAAATGGTGTCTTTTGAACTTATTTATTGATCTTGTTATTTGCTCGTGATGATCTTCTTTGCTGCAGAGGACTGAGCAGTCACCAGAGAGAGCTGATGCTGTCACAGTCTTTGCTGAGGATTAATGAGCTCTCTGTTCCTTTTATCCAGAATCCAAACCAAGCACAGGAGAATTCTGGGATGGCTATATCCAGGAAGCCAATAATTATGAACTGGAAGTTTTGTCATGTTTTTGATGGGAGAGATAGGCACTGTGATATTTTCCTCCTACACCACCAATATATGCTGCTTCTGCATTTTAGAAATGCAGCCCAAATGTTTTGTCTAGAACATAATATACAGAAACAAAGTTTGTTTTAGGTTTTAACATGGTCCTTAATTCAATTTGAGAACTGATTACAGCAAGGCTCTACTTCATAAAGCTGAGCAGAGGATTAATCCGCAAAGCTGTGTTATTGTCTTAAGATCTTTAGTTTCATCTATTATACCAGAGTCTCAACAGCCATTATAATCCTTTGACTGTATTTTATTGCTGTTGCCCTCAAAACCAATTATTACTTATTATAGACACAGTGCTGTCATTCTGAAACTCTTCGGAGCTATGGTGTATGCATAATGATGTGCTGTGGGAGTCAGGGAAACCCTATATTATTAAGACAATGGCCAAGAACATGACTTCAGTAGAGGGGTCTATTGTGTGTTAGAGTTGAGGGAGCTAGTGTGAGAAGGTGACAAAGAGAACAGGAAGGTGGTAGTGTAAGTGCTTATGAGGGTGTGTGTGTGTGTGTGTGTGTGTGTGTGTGTGTGTGTGTGTGTNGTGTGTGTGTGTGTGTGTGTGTGTGTGTGTGTGTGTGTGTGTGTTAGTAACATTGCTCAGTGCTGGTGTGGAAAAGCAAGTGAAGTATATTTAGGCAAAGTGTTCATAGACGTCAGTACCTATCTATTCCCCTCCCCGAGGCTCAAAGGGTTGTGTCCCGATCAACCCATTGGGAGCCACTAGCTGGTCTTCTACCATCTTGCAGTTCGCTTCTCCTGATGCCATATTTTTTTACTGTTTTAATTGAATTACGTTTTAATATTTTGCTTATTTTTATTGTAACCTAGACAAAATATTAAATTCATATCTATCTATAGGTACCATGTATAATGTTCAACACATGTAGGCACTGTATAATATTTAAATCAAATTAAACATTTATCTCCTTAAAACTTCATCGTTCCTTTGATGGAATCTTTTAAAATGCTTCCTTCTAGTGTCTGTCTTGCACTGCCCCTTGTTGCTGTATACAGTCACCACACCAGGCCTGTGCACCCTGCCACTGTTTTCTTCATTCCCAGACAACTTTAACTTAGTGCCCATCCATCAACCTCTCCCTCTTCATTCCCCCCTCTCCTAGCATCTCCAGCCCTCATGAGGATTAATTTTTCCCCTTGGTTTATTGACAAGCCTATTCATTAATATCAATTTCAGAATAATTGCTTAATCATCCACTTTGCTTTAGTTGCATGGAGAAATTTCTAGTGTAAATATTAGGAATATTAATTAGATAATGAATTAATTCATTTATGATCATTTGGGTGACAAGGAAAATTACACATAACATCCATGTAAAGCTGCCTTCCAAATTGGCCTCCCCAGTTATGACCTAGTTGTAAAATGAGTCACTGATCCGAAATTGACCATAATGTGCTTTATTGTCATGCACAGTTAAACAAAAGAAACTTGAATTAGTTAATATATTAAAAGTTGAAACTTTCATATTTAAAAAAAACTTAGATTCTTTTCTTTTTCAATCTAGAAGTGGCAACACTGGGAGTCTGGCAACATGAGTGGCGAGCTGAAATCATGTGTTATCTCTTGGTTGGGATAGTTGGCCTTCAATTCCCTGGTTCTATTTACTTACTAAAAGCCCCTTCCTTCTCCTTAAAGGCCCTAAAAATCCCTGCTCTAGAATTTCATCATAAGCACTTACTGAAACAAGGAAATGTCATTTTAATCCCCCTTCTAGATTTGTATTTAGTTATGAGAACACAGTAAAGAAAAGCAATAAACTCCAAGCACTGCACCGTCCCCTGCTTATGTGTAGTGTAGAACACCTAACCAAACTGAACTAAACCAAATCAAACTAAATCAAAACAAAACAAATGTGGAAAACCCATGGTGTTTTTGGCATGGCCCACTTAGCTGTTGCCAAGTGAATTAGTTGTACTATGCAAAGGGAGACCCAAGATCCTCTGGTCTAAGATCTTTGCTTGGATCCTGGGTATACCTACACTAGGCCCTATGTTAATGCCTCTGACTTACATAGTTTTCAGTAATCTAATATTAAACATTTGTAGATTCTAATAAACTGATCACAATGTTGGGAAGTATGTGACGTAACACAATTTTTCCTTATAAGTTGATCATGTTTCTGCCTGAAGTTATCTCCTGAATCATATTGCTCATTATTTAAATGATTCAAAATAATAGCATTAGTTGCCTAATGTATGCATGGATACATATATATTTATATGCATTTATTTACTAACCACATGAGCATATGTGCTGCTTGGGCTATTAAACCAGCAACTACCATGGCATTTCTTAAGTTAAGCAGATATTCTGTTAAGATGTTTGGGGTATATGAAGAGCATGTGTTTTTCCACTGTGAGCAATCCATGGCTGCTATAATGTGGTTTGGCAGATTATCCTTCACTTTTTATTTATGGAAGATGCAGGCATGCTGCTGAAACAGTTTTGATCTCCTTCTCTACACTTCCTTCCTCGCATCCTCCCTTGTGGCTCTTGTTCTTTTCCAGGAATCCAGGATATGGATTTAAACATTTAAAACATCTCCGTTCAGTAATAGATAGTCACCAGTTATTTTTATTAGTTCCTTGATGCTGCACATATAACCCAGTTAGTTATCACTGGGGTCTGAGCTTGAATACATTGCTCATCAGATACAAAGCAGTGAGCGTGGCTCAGAGGAGCCAGGTTTCCCACCAGGCTCTCACATACGGCTTCGGTGGTGCCAGATTCGGCTCTCAGCCATGCGAGCCACACTTCAAACAGAAATACACATGAATAGTTAAAGGAAAATGCTGGATCCAACCTGTTGCCTCCTCTGTGAAGTAATATGTCTATAACGTCTATAAATTTTAATAACCCAGACAGAGCTTATCTTTCAACCTAAAACTCATGTTATCAGAAAGTTTGGCTTTGGGTGGCAGTTCATTCTCCAGTGTCTCTGAGACTCTATCTCTATGCTAATGCAGGCCCCCTTGTATGAAGTTATAGTGTTCTCTTATCAAGGAACATCAACACCTTGTACAGTCTATATTTTCAGTGTGCAAGTGTGGAGATCCTTGTAGGGGTCTAAGAACACCGGAGCATTATCTGTGTTGATTCTGCCAAAGTGGCTTACTCTAGGATTTACCTTTGTTCTCCAAGATGATAACTGAAACAAAAATTACAAAGTGTTTCTTTTGGAGGCTAAAGTTTCTAGTGGCAATGAAAGTTGAATGAAGCAAATCTTGAGAATCAGTATATGAACACAACCATACAAGCTGAGTCTTAAACTGCTTATGGTTGTAACACCGTGCCTCACTTGTAAGCCTTATATCTTAGAAACAAGGGCTGTATCTCACTGTCTGGACAGCTGGAAGACGGAAGTGTTGTAACAAGCAAAACATGATTTTATTAATTATAACTGTTTGTGACAAGCGGACACCGTAGGCATTACTTAAAATTCATCTAACTGTGGCACTTGAATTCCGGATTCATTTTTTTATCTATTTTGGGTGGAAAGGAGATAGAAGCTAAAAATCAGAACCACATGTTCTAAAAGCCTTTCCTACCTCTTTGTTTTCAGTTTACAAGCACTGAGAAAAGAGAAATCCAGAGATGCTGCTCGCTCCCGCCGGGGAAAAGAAAATTTTGAGTTCTATGAATTGGCCAAGTTGTTGCCTCTTCCTGCCGCCATCACCAGCCAGCTCGACAAGGCATCCATCATCCGACTTACAATTAGTTATCTCAAGATGAGAGACTTTGCCAACCAAGGGGATCCTCCATGGAACCTGAGGCTGGAAGGCCCTCCACCAAACACCTCAGTAAAAGGTAGGTTTTAGGCCACTGCTTTTTCTGGATTATGGTGGTCGGTCTGTGTCTCTGGAATGAAATGCTCACCAGCACCCTCTCTTCTTTTCCTGCATATCAAATCCTTTAAAGGGATTCAAATGTGGAAATCTGAACTCTGCATGAGAAAGACACCATGTGAAGGTGAAATGACTCTCTTCTATTTCTATTTTATTTTAGAAAAGTCTGCCCACCTAAACATTCTTTTACATTAATTAAGATTTTTATAGGAGTTAGGATGAAATAATTTACATATGTGTTATGATTTAGGATGAAATAATTTACATATGTAAATATATGGGGAGCATGGCTCATAGGCAGAGCAACTGTGTTTTGTCTTAACTGAACAAAAACAGGGAGAGAGTAGACCCAAGCAGAGCAGGCAGTTTTGAATTCATGACATTATTGACTTTGAAAATCAATCCCTCTGTTAATTTTTCATGTTCCTCTATGGACACATTGGCTGAAAGTTATGAATATAAACATATATTTGTTTTTCAAATCCTTTAAATAGTTATCCTTAAAATTATTTTTAAATAGTAGGTCTGTCCGTCTGATGATTAAATTTTAGAATTTCTTGTTTCCTGAAACTTCTAAAACTTGAGGGCATTTTTAATGTTCAACTATGCATGGATTAATTGACATATATGTGGTATTGGCCATTGATTTTCTTTTCTTAAGAGTGTATTATTCATAGTGGATAGCCAAAAATCTTGAGGTTCTCATGTCCTAACATATAAGGAACCTTTGCAAGCATCAAATAAAAACAGACTGAGGAGGTGTAGATAACCTCTCCTGTGGACAAAAGGCAGATTAAGTTCTTTTCCTTAAGATTGATTTTTATTATTTTAATTTTATATATGTATATGTGTCTGTGTCTGGTTATGTACATGTGAGTAGGGGTGCCCTAGAAGGCAAGAGGTCTTGGACCTTCCTGGATCTAGAATTGCAGGCAGTTGTGAATTGCCCAGGGAGCTGGGAACTAAACTCAGGTCCTCTTAACTGATGAGACATCGCTAGATCTACGTGTGTGTGTGTGTGTGTGTGTGTGTGTGTGTGTGTGTGTGTGTGTGTGTTTGTGTGCTTCAGGGTAAGACAGGGTCTTCTTATATAGACCTGGCTGTTATGGATCTCACTGCAGACCAGGTTTTCAGACTCACGGAGATCTGCTGGGGTTAAAGGCCTATGCCACTATGTCCATCTGAAATAATTCTTAGGTGATGTCATATTGCCAGCTACCACTGGAAAAGTCCTTGTAACTTTGGCTGTGTTGGGAAAGTTGTTGGAAAGAGTACTGGTGGGGTGCTGTCACCTTTTATTTGAATTCTGATCAAGATGAAACGTCAGTTGTGACTGTGATTGCCATTGCATGCTAAGAGCTGTGATCACACATATGTGAATCAATTAGTTTGAAAATTCCTAATCACCAACCATGACCTTAGAAGCTCTCTAATGCTCAGAGTATTCCGACATGATGCTATAATAAGAAAGCTTTGTTGCATGCCTGTATGCAGTTATTAAAAATAATATATAAACTTATATTAAGGTGGCATACATAGGGAGATGTACATAGGGATGTGTGAAAAATAAATGAATTTTGCATATAGGCCTGACTCTTTTCTTTCAGGTATTTTATGTATATATAAACATTCCAGTAGCTGAAACCTGTGACATTTCTAGCTGCCAACATTTCGGATAAGAAAGACAGACATCATCCATACTTAAGCCTTGTGTTCTTAGGGGAAAGGGGAGTTGACACAAAGTCCCACTTCTAACCAAGAAGCTGTTTGCATTGGATACCAGGTAGGAAAGGGAAAATGAGTTTTCTCTGAAGGAGTAATACTGAGTATATCAGCCCCACACGGAGGAACAATTGGCCAACACAAAATGGACTCCATGCTTTTGTGTCGTCCCCCCCTTGTTGTTTGTTTATCTTTTTTTTCTCTTTTTTGTTTTCTTTTGTTTTGAAGTTTGATGGGTAGGGAGTTCAGGGAAGGGGAAAATGTGATTAAAATTATGCAAAATATTAGATAATATAAAAGAATTGTGTTCTGTTTGAGAGAGGAAAATTAGAATTTGGATTTCTCTATGTTATTTTCCTTTTGAGCAGGGCTGACAAAATTTCCTATAAGGGAACTTGGAGTAAATATTTTTGGCTTTGGAATTCACTCAGCCCTACTCTTACCAACACACACCCAAAGCACCCCTCATGGGTAGGACGTCAACCCGACAATAAATGAACACATATTCCTGTTGGCTATTCTGCCTTGGAGAATGTAGATTATCAATTTGCTGACATAAGAATGCATGGCCTAGATACCAGAGTAACCCTGAAATTTCACAAAAGATTTGTATATAATTTTACTGCATGCGTGGTGGATAAATTATTAGTTCAGGCGTGATTATCTTTATGTTTCGTCTGAACAATGTAAAAGGAACTGATAAATTTGGTGAGTCAGAAAACACATGGTGTAAAATGATATTTTTTAATTTTATATAAATTGATAGACTGGACTTATATTTATTTGCTTATCACAATTATAATTTGCTTCTGTTCTGAATGTGTTTAAAACAGAAAAGGCTCTCTTGGTAGGAAAGGCGGCCTAAATAGACAGAAGAGGGATGGGTCTTGCTCACTTTGTTCTTGTATGATGAAACAATGTAGGTTTGGAACTATGGTCTTTTTAGATGTGTACTTTTAGATCATATAGAAATATTGACTTATTTTATATAGATGAGAGATGAGTTTGCAGTGAACTCATAACAGATCTAAAACCAGAATCAGTGCTATAAACAACATTCATTTTGTGTCATAATTATCAAACATTCCAGGTGAGAATTTTGTCAGGCATAGACTGTAACTACTAATTGATTTTTCACTGTGTGGCTTTCAGTCAGTTCAGCTCTGGAATTACTTGTTATGATTAAGATGGGTAAGAAGATAGAGCATGGTCACATTTCCCCATGGATGTCACAGTCTATGCCAGGGTGTGAGGTATCACTGATGATGGCAGGGAGGTGGGGATGGTTACTGAGGAGCCTAGAAGGAGATAACACATCTTAGTTAATGATTGTGGTCGAGCATGGAAATTGATGCATGTTCATTGTTAGTAAACTTGCGATAGACTAGAGCTGAAGATGCAAGTTCAGTGACTCCATCCTTTCCACACTGGCTCTCCAGTGTTTCTGGGATGCAGAATCACTTCCTACAAGCTGACACTGGTATAGAATATGCACACAGCTTATTGCTTTATTCTAACTCTTTAATGCAAAACTGCTACTCGTTTCGATCAAATAGTCATGAAACAACAACATCAAAAGAAATTCATTTTAATTTATTAAGGTCTTCTATGTTGTGCCCTTGAAGAAGTTCATATGGATAAACAAGCTTATATAAATAGCCCGCGGCATCCTATGAAGTGCAGTTCATAATCCAACAATAAAACAGACAGACATTATACTTTGAGCCTCTCCAGACAGACTCTTGAATAAACCTTAAACCTAAAGGCATTTTGAAATTTATATGAAAAGTGCTCACACCATGTAGGCAACATTTTCTAATGTGATGAGTTGATCATGCTAATAATTAAATTTCAAAGCTGAAATTTAAATTTGTCCCACATAACTATGTAGAATTTTAATCATTTTAATTTGCTGCCTCTGAAAGGTCTTTTACTCTGCCCGGCATTCATCACATCTTTTCTTAGCAGTCTATAAAGGTTGATGAGTTTGTTGTGTGATACCCATTGTATACAGATTATTACAAGTTATGCTTGCAGGGGGAACACTCAGGTGACAGTGTGTAATATGTCCCGAGTCAATTACTTCATGGAAATGATATGTTAAGCAATTGGAAGGCAACAGATAGTTTTTTTCTATTATTTTAGAAATATCTGTATTGTTATAGTACAGATCAAGTCTACAATGAACATTATGCATTATTCACGAAATGACCAGGCGTTCTCGGCAGTGTTTCAGCTAAATAACTGATGATTGTAACCTTTAGAGAAATCTCATTGTGGTGACTGTTGGTAAATCACTTCTCCATTCATAGTAATCTCTATTTAGAGGCTATCTAGAAACCATTACATCTTTTATTAATCTTAAAAGCAATAGCTGCTGATTTGACATTTACTAAAACTAGATAAATTTTCTGTCTTCCTAATATCATGGACTTCAGTCAATTTTTGGAGTATGTCTCTTGCAACTCAATTAATCTGAGGACATTTGCCATTGTACACCTAAGTTTTATTTCAATTCAAACATTCCAGAGTTTTCAATGATAATTTGCCTGTGTGTGTGGCAGTGAATGGTGCTGAATATATAAAATGTATGGCAGCGTTAGTCTCTGCAGAGGAGCAATTGGAAAACATGAAGACCGCTGCTGATTAAAGAGCTTTTCTATCTTTATAAAATTTTGCTGCAGCGAGTCTCAAGAGATGCTTCATCAATGCAGAACCCCAGTTGCCCTTGCAGAGGACCCAGTTAAGTTCCCAGCACCTGCATGGTAGCCTGCAACCATCTCTAATTCCAAACTCAGGGGACCCAACGTTCACTTCTGGCCTCCATGTGAGCCACGCATGCATGTGTTGAAGAGTCATTATTGGAGACTTAAGTACTCATGCATGTGAGGAGAAACTGGCAGGGCTGTATTTAAACATGCTGTCTGGCCTTATTCAAATGCCACACTCCTATGTAGACAGTGGTTCCTAGCATACTCATTTAAAGTAGTCATGTAAAGCAAGCGGTGCAGTAATGGGTAGTTTAGTTTTAGGAGAGGCACGGGCCTTCTCAGATGAGCTGAGCATGTCTTCTGAGTCTGCACAGCTGGGATGCCTTTGCTGTTACTGTCCCAGCATTTTCGTGGATGCTGATGAGCATTTGCTTCTAGCAGCTGCCCGCCGTGCTAGGAGGCAAGATGCACATCCCCCTTCCTCAGAAACCTTGCAAGATGAACATTAGTTTGTTACTCTGAGCCTGTGGCATCCCTTGATTTTCTTTTCACATAGGCAAGGGTTTCAGGACCAAGAGTGGATTCTTGTTACATTTGGAGTAGAAGCTTCCTTAGAGGTGGACAAGCAAGTTAAAAAAATGGAAACTTGGCACTTACTTGGTCCTTGTTCTTGCCCCTGTTATCCTCAGGAGACTGAGGGATTCATTCTGATATCTAGTTCCATTTGCCTCAATCCAAAGTTGCTTGTGGCACCAAATGGAAACATATCCAGAGGCAGGGCTGTCAGTGCTTATTACTGTTTGCTTGAGCAAAGTGTGCCTGGCCTTAGTACTCCATGGAAATATAATATTATGTAATTGTTCTTCTCAGGTATGTCTCTAGGAAACCTTTTTAGTGATGCTACTGTTCTTTTCTATGTGTATCTGAGGTCATTTAAAAACTAATCTTCGATTTGACTTGACAAGGAATATATATATATATATATATATATATATATATATATATATATATGGCTCTGCTTGCCCATGTTCATTCTCTCATAGTGGGAAGAGCAAGATATTTGATAAGTAGGGGCAAAATGATGGGGAAAAATATATTTGCAAGATTCTTTTGGAGTTTCACACTTGTGTGAAAAGTTTGTCTACTTGTGTGGACTGTGATATATGGAATCAGAGCATAATTTAGCATGAAAATATTATGTGACATCTCTAAGTTTTGTGTGTGCATGTGTGCGAGTGTGTGTATGTGAGTGTGTGTGTGCGTGTGTGTATGTGTGCGAGTGTGTGTATGTGAGTGTGTGTGTATGCGTGTGTGCATGTGTGCGGGTGTGTGTGAGTATGCAAGTGTGTGTGTGTGTGTGTGTGTGTGTATGTGTGTGTGTGTTTTGCTATATGTCACTGTTTGACTCATTGGTCCCATTTCTTGTGTATATGTTATGACTGAACATCTAGAATTCTCTTCAACCCCATACCCTGAAGGAAAGCTTATTTTGAAGAATTATCACTGAGAATGTCTGACTATCAAGATGTGCATGTCAGTTATTTACAGGGAAGAAGAACTGATCCTATCTCTATAGTACAGTGGTTCATAACTGGTACAGGGCCACTTATACCATCATGACTTGAGTCAGAGTAAGGCAAGTCCATGGCCAGCAACTCTCAGTGAACCTCTTTTGGAAGTGACCCTGAAGAATCATGGGAAAGACATGAATCCATGATAAAAACACAGGACTTACAAGAATATTCTCCCCATGGTATTATTTCTAGTACTTTATTCTTGTCTTCTGGATTTGTTTTTTGCCAAAAAGGAAAATTGGATACCTGGAGGGAAGGGGGGGCATTTCTGGAAATGTGAGCACAAAAAAAATTGAACATGAGCTCAATCTGCCCTCTCTTCCACTATCATCTCATTTTCCCATAGCAATCAGTGCTGCAAGCCATCTATATGTGTTTTCATATATGTCACTATTATACTAAAATGTCCTCCTTGTAGGAACACACACACACACACACACACACACACACACACACACACACACACATTCATACTCACAGACTCCCCTTTCCCTCCCTCATCTAGGACAAGCACCATGGCTGGCATTCCCATAACAAAAGTTACCAAAAGAATACTGGAACACATTCACTTTAACCACATTTTATGCGACCCTGAAAGCCTTCAATAAAAAAGACCTGAACACATGCAGAAGACTATTTATTCTTGTCTCCAGGCTCAGTAAGGATTGGACAGCCCATATGGATATGACTAGATGATATGACATGCCTTATGTTTTTAGAGTCCTCTAGATTCTTCTCAGCCTGTCTGTTCGACATGGGGCACAGGGACAACCACCTGCCACTGAGAGACTTTGGGGGACAAAGGGGAATGAAGGCCAGAGAGAACATCTGTTTTCTAAAGCTTTTGTACTTTTGTTCATGTCAAAGTTTTGTGCTTTGAAATTTGTTTCCTGAGTTTGCTATAGCTGGTGAGTTTGGTGTGTTCCTGTTCAGCTTTTGATACCCAGTTCATATGTCCCATTTTTATGTAAAATCCTCTTCTTCCTGAATCATCAGTCATCTATGTGAGGCACACTGACATTGTTCTGTCACTTTATTGTTAGCCTATCCTTTATGTACTTTTATTTATTTGCCTGTGGACTAGGGCATAAGATCATTGAAAGCATCGTCTGGCTCCTTTTGTTCATTTTAACAGCTAAGAATGCTGCTTTGTACCTGGAAGAGTACTGAGTCCTGCTTTAGAATTGAATTATAATAAAGATTTCTGCTTTCACACTTAAATAACACTCATCAAGTGCTATGTTTGAGCAGCTGTGGGCAGGCGCAAATGATAAAAGTGGAAGAATAAAAAGAAAAAAAATAGGAAAACTGGAGGGAGAACAATGGCGATCGTGTAAAATCCAAGGAAAAGTAACTTGGGTTGTAGAGCAGGCATGAGAGGGAGTAGAAGTTCTTGGATGAGCCCTTGTCCTTGTCCCATTGGCTCACTCACAGATGCACAGGGAGGAGAGGAAAATCCCAGTCTCACAATGTCCATCAGCACCAGTGTAATCTGAAGTCTGATCAAGAGAGTTTTGTCTTTTCTCATAATTAATTTAGTGCTCCACACTGGACTGTTCACATTTTCTAGGAGGAGGAGGAGGAGGAGGAGGAGGGGAGGGAGGAGGTGAGGAAGAGGAAGAAGAAAGAGGATATCTATATATCTGTCTATCCATCCATCCATCCATCCATCCATCTACTTTCTAATTTTGAACTCAAATTTTGTAGAAAAGATTTAGCAATTAGTATCATCTGAGGTGGCTCAGGTTTCTTGAAGCTGTGTATTATTAGTGTCACAACCCACGTACTTTCTCACTTTGTATTCTGCTAATATTCATGTCTTTTATTTTACTTTATTCCCCTCAACAGAAGGATATTTTATATCTCTATCATGTCTTGATCTATAAATATGACCAGCATACATGAACACATGGAAACATGTACATAAATACACATACACATTTTACTACTGAAGTCTTTTAAATTTGTTTTGATCACTGAGATTCGAAAACATGTAACTGTTACAAATCAGAGCCTGAAAACAAAGCACAAAGTTTTGTAAAAATGTAGCATCCACAGAGTAGGTCCCAGGAACTGTATATGCTTTTTGCTGTTATTTGCTTTTACTTTCTTGGCACAACTTTAAGGCGCACTCTTGTATTCTTTACATTTGACTTTGAAAATCTACGGGTTCCTACTAATGTCATGCGTCAGTCATGGCACCCTGTGGCACTATCTTATGCTGTTTGGTATCCACTTATTTAGGACTTTCAAGTTTCTGTGCTCTGTTTTGTAAGACTGGAAGTCTTGAATGTGCTTTTGTTAGCCCTATAACCTCTTCCAAAGCATAATATATAGTTTCAGCACTCTGTGGATAACAATATTTCATGAGCATAGCAGAGAGTCACCTCTGACTGCTTTATATGATTGAAATTGTACTATGACTTTAATTTACGAAACTGCTTCCTAGATACTGTGCATAAGTCTTAGCTGTGCCTTAATAAACATGTGGTGACCTCTACCTATGAAACTAATGTGGCTTTGAATACTGATTGGCTACAGCTTTTCACATCGTTTTTGAGTCTGCAGAATGTCAATAAATGCCAGAACCTGGGCCAGAAAGGAGGGTAAAGAGAATGTTTTGATCTATATTTTTTAGAAGCCAGGCATTAATCCCATTCTTGTTTTGAAAAGAGAAAGAGAGAGAGAGAGAGAGAGAGAGAGAGAGAGAGAGAGAGAGAGAG
>NC_034596.1:50491771-50525580 GCF_900095145.1 Mus pahari
GAAGAAGAAGAAGAAGAAGAAGAAGAAGAAGAAGAAGAAGAAGAAGAAGAAGAAGAAGAAGAAGAAGAAGAAGAAGAAGAAGAAGAAGAAGAAGAGAAGAGAAAAGTTCAATGACAAGATGAAGAGATTACTGATCAGCAGCCTGAAGCTCTTTGTGTATGGGTGGCTTTATCAAGTTTCTTCCCCCTATTTTAACCTGACTGTTGATGTCATTATTTGCGTCTTATTTGGGCAGCCACATGTATAGCTAGATTGTTATTTCGAGAAGGCACAATCTCACTCTAGACTTCCAGGACCTCTGGATTGTGAACGCTTCTCCTCTTCCACAATGTTCTCTGAGGCTTATCTGCAAGAGTTAGACTGCAGGCGGATCTAGTTTGGTGTGGTACCTACACTCAGTTGTCTGCAGTGTTAATGACCACTGAGAGAGGGAGAACCAGTCTTCCCCTGGGATAAGTCCCTAGCCTATCCGATATGGAGTGGGTAAGCCCTGAAATCTTCTGTATACATGCAAGTAATGCTGAATGGCCCCAGCAGTTGTATTTATACATCCATATGATGTGTCTGTGGGTATAAATGTAACAGTAATAAAAGAGAAAAGGGGAAAAAACAAAGTAAGTGATGAACTTGGGGTGGAATTCTGTTCGGTACACTTTCCTGCATGATTGTGACTTTCTTGTGACTTTCTGTTTTGACCTTGTTACAACGCATTAACATCTCTTCTCTAGACTGACAGTGCATGTACACATATGTACACATATGGGGCGCATGCATGCACCTGTGGTTTAGCCCATAGGTTGCCAGTTCCTGCCTATGCCATCACAATAGGTGGGGACAGTGATAATTTTTTTTCAAGAATCATTTTTTTATAGGATCTTAGTACTAATTGTACAGATTAATTCATATTTAAGGTATAACAATAAAATGTTTGGTTTTGTTGTATTTTAATGTAGAAATACTGGAATGCATTTTTAAAGCAACATTCAGAGTTGACATATGTTAATATACCTGTATATTTTGATAATCAGTAAATAACTTGTGCTCCAGCCAGAGGTGTGATGTGCCATATATTTTGAGGTAAATATGGTTGTGATAAATTTTTCTACATTTGAGGTAGCTTGGCTTATTTTCACAGCTTTTACAATTTAATGTAGTAATAATTAAAACATGGGCTTATCTTGATAGCATTCTCTGGAGATTATAGAAAATTAAAATGAAAATATTGTATATGAAACCATTTTTTTTTGCTTAAATTGTCTATCAAACAACTGGTTGTTTAGGTTAAATACTTTTGACTTGCCTCATCATTTTTAGTTTTCTTTATAATTGAACTGGTTGTTTCATCCTTGTGTGATTGTAGCTTTCATGATACAATTATTAGGAATAAGACATTTAGAATTTGTTCATCAATAATACAGTACCAGAGTTAGGGTGGTGAAATGGCTGGTTAGCCTGAAAAAATTTGGGATTCAGTCCTCTGCCTTGCAATAATAATGATTATTATTAATATGACAATAGTTATTATGTATAACTATAGTTATGCTGATTATGGTAGTCGTTATTCTTATTATACTTGCAGTGTTGGGGATCAGACTCATAGCCTTGCATGTGCTAAGTAGACACTCTGTCACTGAGCTACATCCTAGCCCAAGACTCCAAAGCTGCCGTTATCCCACTGACTTAGATGGGCAAAGCTAACGTGATCTTTTGCAGATAGAATTTCACACATTTCTAAAACCATGCCAAAATGAAGAAACAGGATTGAATCGGATAGCAGGATTTAACTTTAGCAACTTATTATACTCAAGAAATAAAACATTGTCTGTAGAAAATAGCTCCCTTGGTCTTTCCCACATGTCCTCTGGGATCTGTTCTTTACAGAGTCCTAGCCAAGTTCCCCATGTGTGAATGTTACTGTGTAGATGCTTAAAAGACACCAACATGCAGTGAATTCCTCATCATAGCTTCCCAAAGCAGTCTAGAAACAAAACAATAAAACCCTGGTGATGTCTGGTAATTAAAGCACATCACTCACATATAATTTTACAGTTTGAAAAATAAGACTGTGTTGAATATCAGCACTGATGATAAAAACAGACTGTGTACACAGTTTGGGTTTTATATAAATACTTTAAAATATTGGCTTTCTTCTGTAAAAATAGATGAATACTATCCAGGTTTTTACAAGAATTTTTAGCATAAAAGCAAAATTGCTCTCATTTTCCGTGTTGAAAGCAGGCATGAAGAGAGAGCATAAGAAAGCATAGGAAGTGCAGTATGTTCTAGGGAGACATGAAGGGAGTCGTGACACAGATGTAGGCAAACCTTATTTGGGGGCTGCAGACAGGGACAAGGTGATATTGGCTTAGCTGACACCTGACCCATAGTGGTTTTCATTGTGGGTATGGAGCTACTGATGGTAGAGAAACATCCATGAACCAGTTGTTCAGGGTGGATCCAGCGTTACTTTCATCAGGCAGGCAATCAACCACAGCAACCAGATACAGCCTGCTGGTAATGGCTGGTCATTGCACTTGTTGCCCTATGACAACAATTTTCAGTTGGACACTGAGATCAGGAGAGGGGGCCTTTGTAGGATATTTTTATTAATTTGAACTATTATGATATACATTCTATTCTTACTGGCTTAAACAATAGATTTAACATTCTGGATATCTAAAAAAACTAAGATTTGGGTATGGCATGCTCTCCTTCTCAGAGAAGAGCAACTTTCTGGTTGATATGGAGTGTGCTGGGAAGACAGAGAGGTAAAGAAAGATAATGGGTGTCCCTTTGTCTCATCTCAGGAGCAGCAATACCATTTCTGAGGATTGCTTCCCATAGCTTCAACTCCACATACCATCACAGTGAGGAGTTAGGCTTATGTAGCATATATTTGGAGGGAATATCCTTTGAGTCCACAATATAGAGACTCAGCTGCTTGTGGTGAAGGCACAGTCCACATACCCAGAGCAGAGCATATGGATGTGTAGAAGTGAGGAATCCACTCATTCACCTCACTGTGTCGTGAGAATGGCATAGCAATTCTTGGTTGATGGGATCGGGAGCTTCTAACTCCAAATCTCTGTTGTGAACAATATATACTTTTTCACTTTAGCCCTTTTGTCTGAAAACTTGAATCCAAGACTCTTGACTGTTTGAGTATGCCTTCTCCTGAATGTCCAGGAGGCAGCTTAATGAAAAGTTTGAATTTGTAGAGGAATTAGCAAGGGTTTATTGGGACTCCTGTTTATGATTTGTGCTACATGCTAGGGTTTCTGTTTGGTTTTTATTATTGTATTATTAAGATATTCAAGAGAGAGTAAATCGGGAATCAGGAAGAAGGTTGAATTTAGTATGCACTATTTAAAAAGTAATTCATATTCTAATATGGAAAAAATTAAATCATAATAGAGGAGAGAAAATTTGGTATTTCTTAAATGGCACAAGTGACTGAGGATGTAAAAATATTTTAATCAAAATAAGATTTATGAAGCTGCCTTAAAAATTGTCGGTATGTAGATATTTCATTGAGTTGATAAGAAAATAAAACAGTTTTTAAACATTTGATGCCTGAAATTCAACAGCCAATTTATTGAAATAATAATGAATACATGTGCCACTTTTCTTTCTTGTGAGTTTGGCTAAATAGAAGTAATCTTACTTGGGGTTTACAGTATCATTTTTTTGTCAATAAAATCAGATAAGGGAAGATATTATTTATATCAAAAGAAGTATGAATTCTAAAGCAGGCAGCCTGTAAACTAGGTCTGAAAGATTACTAGTTTTTTTTTTGCATATGAGCGAGTATAATTTTAAAAATGTACAAATGGTGCTTTCTCAACCAAAATGTAACCATTGACTAAGAAAGATATTACTAGAATTTTTATTTGCAGATGAAAATATTCAAGGTCTTAATCTTAGGTACTCATGGAAACTGTTTAATTTACCATGTATCATAGAAAATGCCATAAACCTGGTGACATTTAATGAGGATTGGGGCCCTGAGATTTGGGTTGAACATTTCAAGGGAAGGGTTTCCCTTGCAAAGGACTGTTTTAAGCAGAATACCATGTATTTCTGTTATCTGAGCCTATCTCAAACAACTAACAGCATAAATCACACACTACCTTTTCTAAAGACAAGCCAACAATGTGATGAACTATAATCTAGTATTTCCTTTCTGCTACCCTTGCTTCTAATAGATATAGACAGGTATCTTTTTAAAATCAGAACTCCTGGTATACATGGTTTCCTCAGCCCCTCTAATCCTAATATAGATAAGCTCACACCAGGGAAGGAACCCCATCCTTGGAGCCCGGAATTTAAATGGCTTAAGTTCAAGGGCAGCCTGGGGCATGGTGGCTGAGACAAGCTGCCCCTGCACTTGGGATTTGCACCCAAGTCACCACAGGCTGTGACTGTGAAGGGAGACTAGACAGCGTGGAAGTTGATGTTTTATACCTTCATTTCACTTAAATTAGTACAAAGGGAGGGAACAATTTTTACCTCACATGTGAAGTCAGTCATCTCTTGGGCTGCTAGCTCCATGTTTTAGCAGAACAGCTGTTCTGTACAGCGTGGCTTTCTGCGAGCAGTATTTTCCATTGCTCAGAAAGTGGCAGTCTGCCAAGAGAGTGCCCAGACCAACCCCTAAACAACAACAACAAAAAAATCTCCTTTTGTCAACGACTCTAATAATTTGTACAATTGAGGAAAGGGAGGGGGCGGTCCACAGACTTTGCAGATGTGCATTTATGATGCTATTTTTAAGCAGAGGGCCATGAAAGAATAGATTCTTACAAATTGTAAGTTGATCATTCATTTTATGCCTTTGGCTTCTGCTCCTGCTAAAATTTTATTCCGTGTAAAGAAAACACAGCCAGCCTTGAAACAAGGTAAGCCAGAGTGTGACAAGATGAAAAATTTCATTTTTGAACGCGTGATGCCCACTCAAAAACAGAGCGCTGTGGAGTCTTTCTCCCACCCCAGCTAAGGAGATGAATGCTACTTGCTGGGCTCCCCACAGAAGAAAGTTGCCATCCTTCAGCATTTTGAAGAAATAAACTCTTAATTAGCCTGCATTCTGTTACAGCAGTCCATCCTCTGGAAATGAGCTTAAGCGCTGTAGAAACCGCCAGAAGCATCTGTACAACCGGCTTCAAATTAATATGTGTTAATTCTCTGTAAGCTAACATCAGAGGCACCAAGCCTACTCTAAACTCAGGTCGGTGTCCACACTCTGGTTATCGAAAGCTACAGCCATGGGTACTTTCACCCCATTAATGGAGTTAAGAAGACCAAATGAGTGTTATACATTAAAGTTCCCTAGAAGAGAGTTCTCAAACTTCTATGGACAGAGAAAATCTCATCTAATCTTTGTTTCATATTATGCTGGTTATGTATATGAGGGAATTGCAACATCTACCCCAGATTACTAAAAATGAACTTATATTCTGAAATATGTCATGGAATTTACTACAGACTCATTCTACAAGAGAGGAAATAGAGCAGAAAGAACTGAACTATGTGGTGATGACTGGGAGACAGATCAAGGTCTTAATCGCCGATGTCTCTGGACACAGAGTCCAGCTAGCCATTCCTTTTTATTGTTTTCCATGCAAAAGGCCTTTGTCCATATCCTACATAGGTGTAAGAGTTAATTGCTCAGTGAAATGGAGTTATGTCGCTACTAAACCGCAGGTACTTGTATTCTACTCTGAATGCACTCCCCTCTGATAGGCAGCACACGCCCGGAAGGACAACCTTTCACACATACTAATGATGTGACCCAAGTTATCATGGTAGGAAGTTACTAAAACTCACTTTATTCTTGCACTTAGAAATACTTCACAAAGTAGTTGCTTAAGAAATCGATTTCATATTTCTAACTGTTACCCGTGTATCTTTGAAACATTTCTCGAGTTTAATAAAAGTGAACAATGACACCTATAATTCTTGTCATCTGTGCTTGTCTGCAGTAAAGGTCATTGAGCTTTCTGAAATGATAAACCCCAGACCAATTGTACACAGAATGTTTTATAAATGTTTACAGATCACATTTCTTATATTTTAGAGAAATTCTCTATGTTAAAGTTTTTGTGGCAATGGGTATTTAGTAAAGTTTGTTTTTAATAAAACAATAGATATTTTTCTTCAAATAAATATGTGCTACTCTTTTAACTGTTTTAAAGGTAAGAAATAGACCCATATCTATAAATTATGATTTAAGGTATCAGAGAGATGTAACTGTCCCTGTCACAGCATGTGACTGATTTCACTGTTAATGTGATAATAGGGAATGTCATTTTATATATACATACACATTATATTTTCCAAATATACAATTGGCAGTTGGGTCCTTGGAGCCTACAAAGATTTTTGAACCTAACTGAATCACAGACATGGAGAAGTCCCATGGTCGTTTAAGTGGCATAAAAAGAGTATTGTCTTTTCCCCTTGTATGTTGAATACTCTTCATATACTCATTACCTTTTAATGCAAAAGATAAATATGAAAAGCATGGTCCTTAATGATCCTTCTTAAGCTGAATGCAGATGCTTGACAGGGTTTCCAAACAAAATGCATTCCATTTCACCCGTGTGCTGTGTAAAAGTTGAAGTATGTTAAAGTAGATCTAATATTACTGACTTCTGTTTAAGAAAGAAAACTAGCCTGAAATAATTTTAATAAAATTTTATAGTATAGTTCATGTTAAAGTTCTTATAGAGACAACTAGTTACTGGTATGGATTTTGTTTTATCCAGTATTATCTCCTATCACATTCTAGCAGTATTGCCAGGTGGATTGAAACTGGTAAGGAGACAGTGTCTTAGGTTGCAGACTGAGTGATGCCAGCGCCGTTATATTTGTGAGCCTTGGCATAGCTCCACTGATTCATCTCCAGCTGATAATCTGCAGGGAACTCTGCAGGAAAGTATGATTGCTTCCGGAGCTTCATTCCTACCATGGAGGGGGTTGCTTTACTTAACCAACCACCAAACTACACTGAAACATTTGCTCCCTCACTCATGAACCTACACTAGGAGATCATAATTTGATCATACATTAAATCTGTTTGTTCTTCATGGATTTTTGGTAACGTGACATGGTACTCTGACATAGACAGTTTTCTGATGTTAACCAAACCAGAGTGAGAATTCCTCACGTTCACCAGGGCTTCGTTGAACCCATTCTTTGTTGGCTGTCCTTGCTTTGGAACTGTGTCTGGGCAAACCTTCTCTTCCTATGCTGAGTGAAGGGTGCTGATGGATGCAGCTGGTGAGGTCTGAGTTCCCAGAGTGTCTCACAGTCTCCTGCCTTGATATCCTTCTGCCTTCCAGCCCGATTTTCCTCTTCTCGTTCTGCTCCATCTCTGAACTATTCCTTCGAGATATTACAGTTCGTAGTCTTGTTCAAGGATTTGTAGTACAAAATTGTCCAATAGTGGTAACATTTTAAATAATGACTAAGCAATGCTCAGAAGGGCAGCCCATGTGAATCGGATGTTTAAGTACAGGTTTCTCTGAGATCTAAAGGCTTCTCCTCTTCAGTTTCTAGAGCATGTAGCTGGCTGGGGGGACATAGAGTGAAGAAACTCACTATTGCACTATGGGTCATTTCTGCCCACTGGTGTAGGAAGCCTGTCTGTATGTAATGTGCATGATAGGCCTCTGCTGCTGCTGTCAGTCACGTGATTTGCGAAACTAGAACCAATAACTTTTCAAAGGTTAACAAATCATGACAAACCTCACAGCAGCCAAGTCACTTAAAATGGTCATTCATCAATGACTTGATATTCTGATTTTGAACAAATCTAGCTCAGAGGCTTTTTGGTGTTTCTTTGGTAAAGACTACAAATGCTAGTGCTGTTCTTCATACATATGACCAAGTGATTTGAAACCAAATAAGTTAGTTTTATGATGATGCGTTTAAAGGGAACGAATTGCCTGCAACATAACTAGAGATGTGCCAACATGGAAACTGAGGGCCTGACTCGGGAGTGGATCTAATGATGCTCAGTGTATGTTTGGGCTACGAATGATCTGATTAGACTCCTTAGTATCGAAAGAGAGAGGATCCTATGTGTAGGTTGGTATGCATTTTACTCTGCTAATGATTTCATTTTAATGTCACCGTTTAGTTCCATACTGATCATTTATACTGACAAAAAGAAAGAAAAGAAAACAAGGAACCTGTCATCAATCATTCATTTAATCAAGGAGGGAAAGTAGATAAATAAACATACTGAGTTAATTATTCTTCTGCATGTAGTGATTGACAATAAAGTGAATTTATGCCTGTTTTAACCCTTCAGTGTATTGCGCTGTTAGAATTAATAAGTAAGAACTGTTGAAGGAACTTAATTGTTGTTATACTCAGGAAAACTCAGTTGAGATCTTGAAAAAGTTACCTGCATCCAGCACCATTCTCCTTCCCACTCCCATTTAGACCCCTTAATGAAGGCCTGGGGGGGGGGAAACAATTTGTAACCAGAAGTAACTATGTTGCTAATTCAAATAGATTATGCAGTAATGGAAGAGAAATATCCCAATAAAATAAAAAAAAAAACAGAAACAAAAACAAAAACCATAGCTTCATGTTAAATGAGGTCTTGAAAGTTTTACCAACCTCCTCCTGGTTAGCTAGCTTTTCCTTCATTATCTATAGATACTAAGGTTTATGCCCAGTTTCTTTTATAAACTGGAAGTTACTTTTTAGTTAACTTTCCAAAAGGTATCTTCAGGCATGTGTGGATACGAAACAAAATTATCTAACTATTTCCATTGGAATTGTTGTGTCAGTGTTATCAGTAGCAACTGAGAAATGGGGAGGTGAGAGACCCAAAGAAGCAGGGATACAAAGTAATTCAGATGTGAATGGAAAGTATGAATTAGAGACCTAAAAGACTATGGGTGCCCTTAGTTAGACCTGTGTTGCCTCTGCAAGCACTTTATTAAGTGACTAAGTTAACAGTTTGCTCACTCAGTAGAGCGGACTCAGGAGTCCGAGGTCACTTCCAGTTCTCAGGCTAGTTCAACTCGAAAGCACTAAACCTAGAACTGGGGAGAGTTGGCAGCTGGGAAGCTCCGTGGCTGCTGTTGACGTGGGCACATTACTGGCTGTCGGCAGGTTCTGTATTTGGTTGTGTTTGCTTGTGGTGCTGTTCTCTGCCAGCATTTGGCAGTGGTGGCTGGGTTGGAGCGGGATGTGTTTTGATGAATGGATTAGATAAAGTAGAACTGTTATGTAATGATGGCAAAGTAAAATTTGGAAAACGTCTAATTCTTAACTTTGTAAGTTAACAAACCACATAAAATTCACAAAGTTAGTGTGAAAAATGAGAAACTTGCATTGATGGTGAAATGTAGCTATGAAAATAAATCGAAAGGTCCTTTTCTTTGAAATAATTTACTTTTCCTCAATGTACCCTCTTCACCCCCCATACCCCTCCTGCTGGCCATATCTTTGTACTTCGGGAATTTCCGAGGAAACAGATCAAAGAAAATCTTTCACAGTTTTTCCAACAATATTTTGTGGTCATGAATGTTTTGTCTGCTTTGTATGTGTGTATCTGGTGCCTGTGGAGGACAGACGAGGATCCTGGGTCCCTCTGACCTGGAGTGAGAGACAGCTATAAGCTACTGTGTGGGTGCTGGGAACCTAACTCAGGTCTTCTCCAAAAACATCATGGTTTCATAACTACCAAACCATTACCCAGTCACAAAGATGTGTTTTATTTCTGTGAGCTGTGTGTGCTTCTGTGCAGTTACATATCCACACGAGCGCTGCTTCCTCCAGAGGCCAGAGGTGTCAGGTGCAGGCCTGGAGCAGAAATTCTGCACATTCTCTTTATTTTGCTTCCTTATTCCTGAGTGTGTGATTAAACAGCATGAATCAGGAATGGAAGTTGGTAGCCTTTTTGTTCACTGAAATAAAGGTTTGTCTCTGTGTTGTTGTTGTTTGGGTTTTTTTTTTTTTTGTCTAAATTATGGCTTAATTTCTATTCACTTAGATATCTGCATCTTGCTGGATAAGTCTACTTGACAATAACTGCAGTGACAGTTAAGTCAACACCTCCTGAGAAGCCTTCAGTGTTGTTTTATGACTTAACTTTGAGAAAGATGGGAAAACAGAGAAAAATCTTCCAAAACCTAAATCCAAGTACGTGAGATATGTGAGTGCATATAGCCAGTCTCCAATATAAATGGTTCGGAAAAATATTTAGAGTATTTGGATTAAAATATGTTGCTCAAATTCATTGCCATTTAGTTTACAAATAAATAGTAGCTTCTGAGTCTCTTATCACTCTCGGAAACACTCAATCAAATGAGCCTTTGGCTCTAAGTATATCAAGATAGTGAATAAGGAGAGAGTCGTAGGAGATCTGCAGCACCTGTTTGGTTTATCTTTCCATCTTAATCCATGATTCTGAGTCTCCGGCTCCAGGGTTTAGACTCAGAAGGATGGCAGAGCTTGCTGTGGTTTGCCGTTTACCCTGTCTGGGGTTTCCTCTGTCTCCACCTGAAAATAAGCAAAATAAAAGGTATTTGTGTGATATGTGTGTGTGTGTGTGTGTGTGTGTGTGTGTGTCTGTGAAGTGCATGTGCACATGGTTAAATCTGCATATGAAGGTCAGAGGTCAATATTAGATGTATTTTATAAGTGGTGTTTTATACACACATTGATTCAGCTGGTCTGGCTGAGCAGTGAACTCCAAGAATCTGCCCGTCTCCCCCTCCTTTCAAGTGTTGGAGTTACAAAAAGTGTGCTGCCATTCCTGGCTTCAAAGTGCATGCTGGCAATCCAAATTTGCATTCCCATGTGTGGGCTCTTTACCTACCTACCAGTCTCTCCAGCTCTGGAAGTGTCTGTTGATGATTGTGGCTAACTGGGAAGTGATGGTTAAGTTAAGCCTTCAACCTAGCTACCAGCTTCTCTTAGTGTGTTTCCCCTTGAATTTTTGCCTCTGCATGTCAGTTACACAGACCCTGTCTTCTTTCTCCCATCTGGTTGCAACTTTTTTCATACATTTAGAATAGAAAGCTGATGTTGACCACCTGCCACGTGACAGAAAGGAAACAGAAGATGCATTTCAGCTCTTTAAATATGTATAACGTATGCATTGTAGAACTAAGACTTCAAACCTAAGCATTGAGGAAGTGCACTATGAGGTGTGGCTTGTGAAACTGAAGAAAACTCTAAGCAGTGCACAGTGCCGTTGCCAGAGGTCTGAAGAGGACATTCTAGGAGCACAGGAATGTCCCATTAGCTTTTCTCTGCCTTAAGTGTTCTACTTCAGCCACTCAGTGACCCTTCTTATAGCAGGTACTGTCCATATGTATAGATGAAGAAATGGCCACAAAGAGACCAAGCTGATTGTCAGGTGAACTTTCAGTTCTGTACCATGTTAGTGTATGTCCTCAAGGAAGCCAACCCTAAGCTATATGGCTACTTTGAATCCAACTCCACAATGTGGGTTGATACACAATCCCTTAGCTTTGGTCTAAACAGTTCCAATTTTGTTAAGGGACTCATGGTCATTTTGTTCCAATTTTCACACATCTCAAGGGAGTGTAGCTACAAGTGATAAAGCCCAAGAATGCTCCAAGTTTCCTGATGCTGCTGTTTAAGCTAATAGTGCCCTCTGAGGACCCTTTGTTCTCCTTATGCTTCTAGTCTTTATGAAAGGTCAATCAGGATTTTGATTTCACAGTTAAAATCGAAGCGAAATATCAACCCCTGAGGCTGGACTTGCCACTCGATTTGGAAAACTTTAATCTATCAACACTGCATCCTCCATAGCACTGTGGCCACCCTTTTGAAGAAAGAGAGGGTTCCTAATGCAGCCGAGCCCCGTGGATATCTGGGTACTGTGTGGGTTTGTTTTGTTTTTCCCTTTCCTGTGGACTGGAAACTGCATCCCCTAACAGTCTAAATGCTTGTCTTGACATCATGATCTTTAGGTTTCTGATATTCCATTGTGCTCATTGATGTGATCCTCCTGTTCTGGGAGTTTCATGTCCTCGGGCTATTTGTTAGACAGTCTTTCCCGTACCTTGCAATACCAGTTTTCTCAGCATTTCAGTGGCCAGCTTACTCACTGACGGCATCACCCAAGTACCCATAACACATTCTTGACTGAATAATAATGTATACAGGACGTTCCTTTTTTTTTTGCCTTATAAATGGGTAGCAATTTACACAGCTGTGGATGTGGGATGTTTCAATCCCAGACCATGTTGTAAGAAAAATTGAATGACAGTGAGCAAAACAGCAGTAATTATAAAACTAATTACTAAATGCTGATGATGCCCATAGGCTTTGCATAACTAAAATTAGAAAAGGAAATTGCTTTCGGCTTCAGAGAGGCAACTTGCGAGTTATTTCACTGTTTCAGTCAAAATGGTGGGTAGGATATAAACTTCAATCAGGAAAATATACATGCATACATCTATCCGTAGATTTGCATACACATACATCTATCTATAGATTTGCATATATACATTTTCTGTGCTGAAATGTTATTCGCTCTATCTTAAGATTTTATTTATAGAATTGTATGCGTACGTAGTTGTATGAAGAAGGTAAATATTAAAATATTCCAGTGCTGCCTATATTCACTGTGCATTTGGTGTATCTTACAATTATAACATTCAAGTACATGTATTTACAATTTGTTTTGTATATTTGGATTTTTCTCCTGTAGGTTTTCATGAGCAGAATATGTACATCTCAATCCTGGCATAAAGGACCTAATTCATAGTACATGTTTCAAATGAAATATCTAAAGAATTCAAACATTGATCAGCTCATTAAAAAAAATGAAGTATTGTAATTGGGGGAGGCCAGCGATTCTGTGTCCAGCATCTCAGGCATACCTTTGTTTTATTCAGCTTGGAGCTGGGAAACATGTTAAATCTGCTGAGGTTGTGAGCGTACTGACTGTAGAGCCTGCACACATCAGGGATTACAAATGTTAGGGCTGATATCCAAATATGAATCACAGAGATAATGATTTTTATTGAGATACATATAAACAAAAAAATGATCTATGAAATCAAAAATGATATCATTTACTGGTTTCTCCCAATTAGTTTATTTTTCGGTTTCCATCCTCTCTGTCCGCTGCAGACAAATGTGATGGGGTACAAATGCCTCCAAATAAACCCTTAGTGCTTAGGGGACAAGTTTCAGACAGAGTAGAACCTGAATAAGACAGTGATTCATTACTGACAAGAGAAGAAAAATTAATACTTCCTTTAAATTTCAAGCTACTTAAGTGACCCAAATGTAACATTGTGTATACTTTTTTTCCATTGTGTGTAATTATAAAAGTCTTAAGTTAAAAATCACAAAAGAGGGCACTGTCTGTAGACATATATGACTGCATTTGGTAATATATGAATAACTCAAGTAGTAACTGAATCGAGGCTGTAATGGAAGTCGTTGTCTTTTACCTAGTGGGGCAGTGCAGTGAGTTAGTCCTTCCCATTTGTGTTAGTGAGTTTAGTAATTAGTTCTTTCACCAAGCAAATGGACCAATAATGAAGGAATAAATCACAGAATGGCATATAAAATAAATATAGAAAGTCCAGCTCCTGTAATGTCTGGCAGTTTAGTCAGCTGTAACTAATGTGTATACAAGTTGGGGTAAAAAAAAATCTCTATTTCTCCAAGTTACTCGGGGCTTTGAGAGTCTGAAAAAGTCTGTTCTGCTCACAAGATAATCTTTACCTATGGAGATGTGTTACTTGTGAGCATGGGTATATGAGCAGAGTCAGAGGTCAGAGTGAGCTCTGACGAAATCAGGGAGTTTATTCTGTCATCCACTTTAGCCTCACATTTATCTTCCAGTTTGCTCTTCTCTGGGTCCAGGGAAGGATTCTCAGTGCCTCGATGCTGAGAAACCCTACTTTTCATTTAGCTGATGAACGCACAAGTGCCAGGGTAAGAGCCAGCCAGGCGGGAGAGAGATGGGACCCTGAGGACGCATAGTCCATCAGTTTATTAACAAGGAATTACTGTGAGTCTAATGTGTACCAGGCTTGCCACCATCTTGAAATAAAATAGAAACTGTCACTTACTGCTGTTCAAACTCAAAGCCTCATTATTTTTTGTATGTGTGAATAGAAATTTAGCCCAAGACAAACAGCAAAATAGGTGTGTGGGGGGGCGGTTCCTAAGGCTCTTTTTCAGAAGTCACTGTCATCGGCTCATTAAGGCCATCCACAGTGGCCCGTGGGGTACCGTTTTTATCAGCCTGTACCAGGAAGCTAGCTGTGCTCACAGACAAGATCATTTTCTACAAATTTTCTGTCGTGTTTCACCTTGGTAATCTCCATCTCTTGTGCACAAAAAAAAAGAAACAATTTATTTTCAGCACTTGAGGGCTACAGAACATCTGACTGCTGTCATAACCTATTGTTTTTAACATAAACATCGTAGCTGCATTGGCTTTGAAATATTGGCCCATTATTGCATGAATCTGAGCCACGCACCAAAGTGTCACCTTGTGATCCCTGGCATCAAAATTGAGACCTATCGCCTAGACAGTGTAAGCTGCTCCTTCCTATGCATCGATTTCACCCAACTTAGAGATAGAATTCTTTTTCCTAATTGAGTTAAACAGCACAGCTCCCAGGAAGAACGGCTTGAGTGCACGCCTTGCTCTCAGTTGTAGCTTATAGAGCCCTTTGAATGTAGCTAAGGAGCCTCTGTGTTTTCCTATAGCAAAAGATGCTTGATCACTTAATGGTCAGAGCACTACTAAACAGCTTGCTTCACATTCCCGGAGAAGATATGCTTCCCATCAATCACAGTGTAATTCTTTCTATTCTTCTAGTGGAATTGTTGTTCCTTGCATAGAAGCAGGGGTATGAAAGAGACACTGATTTGATAATCTTTTCAATATTTAGGATATCTCAAATCTGTTACGTAAGCTATTGTATCAGCTCACTGGGAAGCTGGAACCTGTTCTTTACATTCTAGACTAAACTTCATTTATCTGCACAAAATCAAAGCACATGGTCACATTAGGCACATTATTGACCTCTTCCTCCTCCTTCTCCTCCTCTTCCTCTTTTTCTTCTTTGTTGTTGTTTTTCTTGATTCTTTTCTAGTGTTACATTTCTTACAGTCCCCTCCACCTTATTAAAGATCACTCAGAACACTGGGGTATCTAAATATGATTGCCCGATACAACATTCCATTGCTTTTATCTGTAAACCTCAGTCATTATTGAGGTTCGATAAGTGATCATTTACTGTAACTTTTCTCTGTTTTCTGCCTCACTTTGACCTTCAGCTATACCTGACTCAAGTCAAGCAAAGAGCCATTGCTTCCCAAGGTGTCTATGGTCTTTGAACACCTCTTTCCCTCTGAGCTGCCAGGCTGGATTCTCTTAAAGCTCATTCCTGATGTAACATCACTGCCTGATCTTTCCAAAGTATAATTTCCCAGTTCCTCTTGGGGACTCGGTGTTCGTATTCTGGGTTTGCCTTTTAATTTCCTGATCAGTTGCTATGTTAGAAGTTTTTCATGCGTCTCTGGCCTCCACAGTCCTCCTTGTGTTCTTTTCATTTTTATTCTAATAATCACCATACCTCCCAATTAATTGCCATTTGTGAATGTAATTGGTGTGTTTCCTTTCTCTCCACACCACTAATGAAGATGTTAAATAAGTCTTAGCATGAGGCTAACCCCAGCAGATTTCCCCTGGACCATGGGCACATTAGAGTTTACCACGGCCCTATTTATTTTTTATGACTTCGAGAGTGCTTCTGGACGAGACATGTTAATTCATTTCTAGGGTTTCACAGTAATGGAGATCTGTGTGAAGTGTCTGTCTAGATATATAGTGCCCAGTGAACTCTGTGATTTTCTGAAAACTAAGAGTATTGATTTACTTATATATCCCAGAATCTTAGAAGCATTGTTTGCATTCAAGACGGTGAAAACAAAAGCTTTTGTGAATTTAATGTATGAAATCTTATCACTGTGAGATGAATTCAACTGATATTTCCATGTTGGGAGAGATTGGCACAGAGGAGGGCATCAAAGGTGTTTAACACAAACAAACTATGTAGCTGTCTGAGAGAGGAGTGCTTCCATTTCAACCCAACAATATTGGGCGCAGTTTCTCTCTGATCAAAATATTACAAAGGGAGTGGAGAATAATTTATATTAGAGGTTCTGTGACGGAATGAAATGGGGCTCTTTTGAAGTATAATCTCTGAAAGCATAGCATGAAGCTCAAATAAAGTGAAGGACATTCACTATTACAAGTAATGTCCTTAATAATCTTGTTAGTCTAGTCTCTCTCTGTATGAGACAAATGGAACATTATTGGCTTATGGGCTGTAGTAAATAATTTAGTTTCCAATATTCAGGCTGCTTTGACAGTAAATTAAAATGACATGAAAGGGGCTTGTTGAATAAAGAAAGTATCCAATCAAATTTAATTGGCATGACTAAGGCAGTAGAAATATGTTTTATAATTAAACCATGTTGTCTTGGAGCTTTATAAGCATGTATGAATCAAAATGTCAAAAATTATTCTTTGATACTGTGCATTTAAAACTTTCCATGGTGAATAGTTTTCTTAAACAAGCTTCTAGACATGCATATTGATGTAACAGGAAAATAGTTTCTCATTTTTTAAAAAAAAAAAAATAGTAAGTGATAAACGTACCCCTCCATTTGTAAACCATTGCAACTGGCTATTCGGCTAACAGACCGACTGCTTACAGGTCTCCTTCGTGGGAGTTGTTTCTCAGATTGATATATTAATCACAGCTGTGAGTTCACTTGGGTCTTCTAGCAGTATTTGAGTATTCAACCTTTTGGTGAGGAAAAGAAAGTTCTAATGTCAGGGAGATGAGCCTACATTAGAAAAGCATTAGTTTTGAGAATAAAAGCAAATGAGCAATAGGAGGTACCCTTTCCCTTGGCAAATTCAAGACGAATTAAATTGTCTAAATTTGCCAGCAGAGGTGCCCAGCGTTTCCACCATGAAAAGAAACGGTGGGAAAGTCAGGGTCTTGTATGCCTTATTTTATTTTTCTTCCCTTAAAATTGTGCATAGCTAAATCCGTATTTGCAATAAAATTCCTAATGATTCTTTCCGCAACTTAGCTGGGAAATATATGGTGGTGTCTTCAGTCTGGAGAGACTGCTTATAAAAACAGAAATGAGCCCAGTGAATCATTTTTCTCTCGCAGCTTTTTCACAGGCCCGAGTCACAATCAACTCTAGCTGGAGGCCGGTAGGGATGGAGAGAGATGTTCAGGTGCCTCACCTTTACTCAGGCTATGAAGGTCAAGGTCGGAGCTTGGAAATCAGCCAACTTCTGTTTTCTTGCCTCTGATCGCTTTGGATTAAGACAGATTTTTGTGACCAGTCAGTCAGATTTGGTGATGTGGCCCAAATGTAAGCAGCTACATTGGAGATTATGTGTGGCTAAATCTAAGATCATCTGAGACAATATGCTACAAATGTATTTCAAAAATATGATTTCTTGTATGGAGTCGTGGCTCTAGATAACCTTAAATTGTATAAAGTATTTCCTTGAGTGGGGGAGGGGTGATAAAATGAGCATTTGTTATAATTTCCCCCCAAAGTCTACATTCTTCCCAATGGAAGGCTTTCATTTCTCAAGCATATTTTAGTTGAAATTTTGGCAGAGAAATTCAGGAGGCCTGAGAAATCACTTTTCTGGTGCTGGTCCAGTGACTTGTACATGCATACAATTTATAGATAACTGTTAATTTTCATTGTTTTATGTTGTCTTTTTTTACATACATAGCTAGCAAAAAATCATTACTGACAAATTTCTTTCTGTACTACTGTCACCTCAAAGGAAGAGAGAGAGAGAGAGAGAGAGAGAGAGAGAGAATATAACTCTATAATGGAAGCAGAAACAGCTCATCAGAGATAAAAATTGTGATGAGAAAAAGCAAAGTGGGTGATCTGTTTATTATAAACACTGCGCTGGAGAAGCTGTTGTCCCTTAATACTAAATAATGCAGAATGAGATTTTTTTTTCTTCTTCTATCTTTCTGTATGTCTCCTTCTGTGGTTCCCACCGTGGTTTGACAAGGGTTAGAATAATCTTGATGGATAATGGTTAGCCCTGTCTTCAGAATTTATGGTTTAGAATTCTGAGATGAGGTTCAGTCAGTGGCCTTTTGGGCCTGGCCTGGGTCCTGCTAGGGAAACCTTCCCGGAGAACCATTCACTGGCATTGATAATAAGGTATTAGTGACCTCCCAGATACTACAGGTATTGCTGCCTCTGCTGCCCAGGAGCTGGCTGCCCTCTGAGGGGAAGTTAGCACAGAGCATAGGGGTTTATGTAGACAGTAATGCTACGGTGGCCATCTGCCTAGTGCACCGGGCAGCTCAGAGTAAGGTTTCTAAGCCAGTGTTAGGGGCAACTCCCCTGGTTTGTTTTGTTTTGTTTGCTGCTATTAGTTTTATGTATCATTAATGTTATGTTTCTCAGGCAAAAAAGAATGGCCTTTGCCCTGCAGACTTCAAGTGGTCAAAGCGTTTGTTTAGAAAGGAGTAAAGGGGTATGAAGGTCTCCTTGCCTGGAAGTCTTCCTAGCCCAGTCTCCTTCACCTTCAGGCCAGTGGGTTTGCTTGACTCTTATTACTGAGCTACTGGTTTCTTTTGCACTAGGATTTCTCTTGATTAACTTTAATTTTATGGGCAAGTATGTTAATTATGAAATTATATTTCAAAATACAATAAGATCTCATTAAAGTTTCTGGCAGTTTTGGTTGGTGTTCATAGCTGTAACTTTGCAGTTTCGTGGGAACCTTTATCCTGTTCTTATTTCCAGAACTATGCCGGACAAATGCAATCGATTTTATACTTTGGCATAGCCTATTGAGCATCATGTTTTCTTTATCAGTATCTAAAGATGGTGTAGTTTAACTCTATCTACGCAGTTGGGACTGCGAGGCTTCCAGACTGATAGGTCTAGAGATAACAATGTCAGATATTTATTTGTGGCTTCTACCTCCTTGGGTCTTATTCAGCTGATGGGCCCAGTGTAAAATTAAAACCACCTTTCATTCATCTGTGGATTTTTTTTCTAGCTGGCTAACTTTTAATTTAGCCTCCTACTAACTCCGGAGTTTGTTATCATCCCTGCTTTAGGGAAAAGCAAGCTCAGAAGTGGTTGAGTTTGGGGCCACGAGACTACTATGTGCTGTAGTCAATATCAGAACACTCTTCAATTTTACTTGTTTTGTCTGCACTACATTACTAGAACCTTAAATGTGATGTAATGGTTTAAATAAGAATGTCTTCCATGGGAGCTTAAGAGATGACTCAGTGGTTAAGAGTATTAGATAATCTTCCAGAAGAACTTAAATTCAATCCCCAGGACACACATGAAAGCTAACAACCCTCTGTAATTACAGTTCTAGGGGCTCTGATGCTCTTTCTGTCCTCTGCAAACACCAGGCATTCAGGTGCTGCACAGACTCCCATCTAGGTAAAGCATCCATACATAGAAACACAACAAGAACGACAACAGAATATCTCTCAGGGACTCAGATATTTGTACACTTAGTCTCCAGTTGGCCCTGGTGTTTTGGAGGCTTAGGAGGAGTCTTGTGTTGTCTTGTTGAAGGAAGGATGTCACCAGACATGGTCTTTGGGAGTTTGAAGACCCCCCCCCAACACTTCCTGCTTTCTTCTTACAGTGGAGAATGTGAGCTGGTCACTGGCAGCTGCCACTGCCCTGCGTCTCCACTGTGGTGGTCTCTTGCCTCTTGCAATCGTAAACCCACATACATCCTACTTTCTGTAAGCTGCTCTGCTCATGGCACTTTATCATAGCAACAGTACGTGTTTGTTGCTGGGAGCCAGTACCCTAACTGCGCAGTGGGCATGGAGGCTGCCCTGCCATTGCATTCAATAGGTCTTGCTCCGTCTGGAATGCTTCTTCTGACCTTGCTCTACCTTTCATTTGGGGCAAAGGGGTTTCCCCTAGGCCAGTGGTTTCCAGATTCTCTTCTTTTCTACACTGAGGACATTTTACTGTGAGATACAAACAAATCCACAGATGGTTGTTGGAGAGTCATGGCCCTAGGCCATTGGTTCCAGACAGACACAGCTGAGAGCTTTTAGAAAATGTACTCTGTAGCACCATTTAGGCCACCTGACTCCATGTAGTTATTGACAATTGACCAGGCAGCTTTAGTGATGAGTCTGATTATAGAATAATAGTAAATAACATTTCTATGTATAAAATCCACTATGTGCACTTGATGATCTCATTTAATCCTCACAACACACAGCAAACCAGTTAAGAGTTCTATTTCTAATCCCAATAACCCATCTCCATATACAGAGACCTTCTCTCATATATGACACGGCTCCTTCTTTCCCCAATCAGCTACCTAACTCTTTGTGTTGATTCTGTAGCAGGGCATGTCTTTTGCCGAGCTACCTTTATTCTCTAAATTATCTTGTTAAACATTTGATTATTTAAAAATAATTGATGCTGTATATTTATACCAAAAAAGTAAGAGGAGCCAGGCCAGTGTGAAAACATCTAATCCCAGTTTATAGAGAAGCTGAGTCCAAAAGCTTGGAAGTTCCACATCTTTGTGGCCTACTAAATGAGTTTAGGGCCAGCCCAGGCATCTTGGTGAGAACCCATATGAAAATAAAAAGTAAAAAGAGAGATGAAGACCTACTTTAGTGGCAGAGTGCTTGATTAAAGTGTGCAAGGCCATAGGTTCAACCTTTAATACCATAAGTCACTAAGTTACTAGCTAAAACAACATGCTTCCTCCACTCTCCATCATCTAGTCATTTATAGAAAATATACAATAATAAGCAGAGTTTCCAAATAACATGAAAAGTGAAATTTAGATTTTGCATCATGAAGCAGGCTCTTTTGAGCATCCAGAAGAGCTTCTTTTAAGCATTGTCAGGGTATCTGTCAAATGTTTCCTGACAGTGTCCAAAGGTATCTCATGCTCAGATGACAGCTTAAAACCCTCCGTGGATAAGCAACTTTAAGTGTTATTATAGACTGTGTACTTTCAGCACTAAAACTAGTTAATGTGTTTGTTAAACTGGCCAGCTTGGCTGGGTTGCTAAATGACTGAGTCAGGGAAGCACACCTGTCTGAGTCTGAGAGCAGCTTCCAGAGATGATCTAAGTGTGAGGGCTCTGAAGCAATGAGTGAATTAATCCCTTGGTAATATAATGTTATGATGACATTATTGGAAGGATTAAGGTAGAAAGTAGCACCTTGTGACTGAAGTGGATCTCTTAGGGGACATGCCCCTCACTGCTCTCTTCTCACTTCCTTGAAAGACTGCTTCTGCTTTCACAGTCTTCTCAAGTGCCGAGCTGAACCCTCTGAATCCATGAACAAAATAAATAGCTCCTACCTTTGTCACCTTGTCATGACAATAAGGAAAGTAATTAAAATAGAGGTCGCCCCACCACCACCCAAGTTCCTCTGTGGCCTACTAATTTCCATTATTCTTGAAGACAAGCAAACAAGCTTTAACTTTTAACTACTACTATTTGTACCATGTGTGTTTGTGGGTGGAAGGAAGGCTTGGAAGTCAGCTGACTCCAGCTCACTGCCTCCTCTGCTTCTATTGAGCTCTGTGACCCTGGGTAAGTGTGCGATGTACTCAGAGGGTCAGAATCCTTTCATGAAGACCTGAGGTAGTCTCAGACGTGCTTCCCAGGACCCATAATTTATTTCTAATCTGCCATGCAAGCTTATATCTAGCCACTATGTAGTTATCTTAGTCTGCTGGCGTTCTGGTTCTTGGAGGGGGGAAGGTATCGTCCATGGAATGTCAGATGCATTAACTCAAAAGATTTGCTACCAAAATAGGTGGCAATGCCTGAGTCCCAGGGCCAAACTTGGTCACTTTTCTTTAGAAATGTTGTGCAAATATATTGCTGGCCATTCTTCACCCACCTCATTACCACCTATGCTAATTTAATGCTTTTAGTGTCACTCATTTTAATTCCAATTTTCCCTTTAGCTAGGCATTACCTGTCTCAACTCTAGAGGAAGCCCTGAGCCTCCCATGTTGCAGTACAGGCTGTGAGTTGGAAAGGCAATGCTTCCCTTGTGTTGCTCATTTCCTGAAGGCAGTTTCAGAAACAACTAAGAACTGCTTTCTCATTCCACTTGAAAGCAAGCAATGTTTAGATTGACTTATTTTGAAATAGGGACTTGGGTTCCTTATAACAAGGTGGCAGCTGCGGTATATATGACCTGGGTAGCCTAGGCCATGACCATGTATTGAAAGAGACTTTCTCTAAATTCTATTTTTTAATGAAAAGTCACTACAACTTGGTAAACATCTAAATGTTATTGTTCATTTCTGATCTTTTTTAAAAAGAAAAGATGATACTTAAAATTAAAACATTTGAGAAGAAAGACACATGATTTGCACAGTTCCTTTTAAAGATGGATACGTGTAGAACACCATGTAAGTATTTTGCCTGTGTGCACACTTGTGTAGTGGAGGTGGGGTGCACATGTGTTTGATATGCATGCATGTGTATGTACATGCATGTGGAGGTCAGAGGACAATTTGAAATGTCATTCCACAGGTGCCATCTACCTTCTATAATTGTTTTGTTGTTGTTGTTGTTTTGTTTTGTTTCTTTATTTACTAAAACCTACTTTATAATAGATACCATCTTCTTAGGCTTGGGAAAGCCTCTTCAGTAGGGAGATACAGGTCATTAGGTAAGAGTTGGAAGGAATATATTTGTCCCCCTTATTTCTGTTATCAAGTTCATTATGGACTCATAACAGTGAACACCCTTAAGTCCGGAAAAGCATCATTGGCAGAATCCAAAACTGTTGAAAAAGTGAGTTCCATTTTCATGATACGGTTTAGCTAACTAGACAACTTCTGTCATAGCAAAATTGTGATGAAGTGTAAATTCAATCCATGTAGGGCAAGATACATGAGCTGCAGTGTGTGAAAAATGACTGTGAGTGATAGGTTTTTACTGAACAGAATTCACAGCGACACAAGCACTTTCCTCTTCACGATGACACTTATTGGGACTTGTGAGAACCATCACAGGTAATCTCTGAAAGGCAGTGTAGCTGTGTGTGGCCTGCAGAATTGTGCCTGCTGGTAGGAAGGTGTGTGGTCAGTCCTATTGCCTGCAGAACTGTGCCTGCTGGTAGGAAGGTGTGTGGTCAGTCCTATTGCCTGCAGAACTGTGCCTGCTGGTAGGAAGGTGTGTGGTCAGCCCTATTTCGGCTAGACACTGCCATGCTGCTTGTCATAAAGTCAATTTAAAATCCTAACCTGTTTGTTAGTGTCCATTTCTGTAGATGATTTGTAATGTTAGGCATTCCCATCCTTAGTGGGAGGGTATGATGTTGATTGTGGCATGTATACATTTGTTGCACTATTTATGTAAAATATAAGAGTTTAGCCACTTCTACAATTCCTATTTCTTGTGTGTGTGTGTGTGGGGGGGTGTATTGGAAATGTGAATGCAAAAATAGTAGATTTTCTTAATGCTTTTTTGTGTAGGCTCAGGAGAGTCCTTCCTGCTCTATCTAGCTGAAGAGGTAATGAACTGTAAAATATGTTGAAATGATTGGGGATTAAAAATCTCTGGTGTGTAGTGACAGTGCAATTATATTCCACAGTAAAGGTTTCTTGTATTAAGAGTAATAAATAAAGCTTATTTTTTTCCCACTGTGATTGGTTGTCACCACCATAATGATAGCTTTGACCTTCTTCCTCTTCAAATGTCGTTAGCCTGTGACCAAGTAGTCAGGCTATAGCAGAATGTCATGGAAACATAAATACAGTCAGATTAAAAAAAAAGAAAAAGAAAGAAAAACAATTCTTATGAAATCAGAGCCATAGCAGTCTGAGAACACAGTACTGCCTCCCCTGCCCGCCCACCCACCTCCCAGGGCTTCGCAGCTGGGCTCCATTTCTGGGATGGTGAAGACAACAACAACAACAACAACAACAACAACAACAACAACAACAGACTTCATGTATGTTTTTCTTTGCCTCCTAGTATGGCTGTGGATGTGTTTAGAATGGAGGGTGAGGGTTCGCATTACTTCCATTTCAGCATTCTACCTGTTACCCAAGCAGTCAGGTTCACACTGCTCCTGGACGAGTCTCAAGATATAAGTGAAATGAGAATTTAAATCTTTATCTAGAGAACATTGCAATTCCAAGAGACTGGAATCATACTTACATTTGTTGAGAGAATAAGTCAGAGGATTTAAGAGTAAGTGAACACTGATTCTTCTTAATTTTAAAAATATTTATTTACTTACTTATTTATTTATTTTTGCTTTTTCTGTGAAGCAAAGCCAGCAGTGAAAATTTCTTCAAAGACTAAAAGTTGTGGACCACAGGGTTCTTCATTCAGCCAGTACTCATAACTCTTAATCCATTTTAATTTTTTTTAAAACAATCTCATCTGAAATGTGGATGTCACAGATGCCTCCCGTGCAGACTCCTGCAGCACCGGGCCATATTTATTCATTAGAATTATGTGCTCTTCTCCATCCCTTTCCTATTAAGCCCCGTTTGTCTGTCTAGAAGGTCAAAGGAGCAGCTGCCTCTGGGGCTGACCTCCATGCCCCTCGATTGTTTTGCTCTTCCAAGGGTACTACCTCCTTCCTTCTTCCTGGGGCCCCATAGGATTGTCTTTTCTGAGCATTTACCTTTCCTTAGGTCAGGGAGCAAGGACAACTGCTGGCACGCTGCTATGGTCTCCACTGCCCGCTGGGGCGCTTTAGATGTCAGTTGCCGTCTGGATGATTCAACACTGGCTCATAATGATTCCTGGGTCATGAGTGAAATCTGAAAATAATAGACACATTTGTACCACTGTGGAAAAGTCCTAAGTTTATGCTTTTGGGTGCCCTGTTACCCTGGGGAACTGCATCAAACTCATTCTTAGTCAAATACGTACAACGATTTGTTTTGGTACAAACCGGTCTTGTTTGTGTGTGTGTGTGTATTTATTATACCACATATTTATTATTTTATATATAATAAGCATAATATTTTATAGAATATAAATTTATTAGTTTATATACAATATATAGTTATATATTTATTATTTTCCTACCCTTTATCTTCATAAGAATGGGAGTTTGGTCTAAGCTTTTGCTTCAATCGAGTGACCACTTACTTCCAGTATCTGTGAACCCAGGATGATCAACAAGAAGCTCCTCTACTTGGCTAGACTTTTACAGTTGCAGTGGGGTAGGCAGATAATGAAAGACTGGAGCATTGAAATGTGCCTAAATAACATGCTGTTACAAGCCTTATGATAGATTTGTGTTTGACTTAACAGCTTTTGGAACCTAATAAAAAGAACTTAATTGACAATTTCTTGAAATTGCTAAGAAAACCTAGTGAGGCTGGTAGGGTGTAATAAGGACTTTCTCATCACTGTCTTCAACATTGAGTCTATACACGAAAAAAAAGAGAGAGAGAGCGAGTGAAAGAGAGAAAAGAAAAAAAAAGGATTTATCTCTGTGGTAACTCTAAGTAATTGATATACAGACAAGGTTTGGTTCCAATTTGCCAGCAATAAAGTTGTAATAGGGTTTTCTCTGCAATTTTAGCCTTAATGTGCTCATTCCAAAGAGCGGTATTTTTCCAAGTGAACAAATAACATCAGTAAAGCTTACGATCAGTAATAGCCCCACGCTGATGCTCGCATTAAACTTGTTAAATCAATTCACTAGACACTTTCTAAAGTGGACTGTCTGTATACTCTGACTCGTACCCTATGTGGATGATCTATCCTTTGCATGTATTTGGGTGATCTTCACATTCAGAATTGGTAATTATTCATGCTTGATGGTAGTTATGAATGGATGTCTACCTCAAAAAAAAATGTCCATTTAGTTTGGGTCTGATCATTTTTCAGCCTTTACTATTTATTTGAAGCATGTAATTGTATAATATGAGTAAGTCCTTAAATGCAGATGTTTTGGCTTCTCCAAAAAATATATATGCATACTTGGCTACAAAAGTGCTGCCGACGAATGTCTCCCACGAATACCTACACTAGTTCTAAAGATCTTGTTTTACTTGAAACACATGCTCCACTATGGATACAACTGTTAATTGTATCAACGAGGGTAGAGTAGAGTCTACTAAACATAGACAACATTAGACTAGGGAAGGATGGGTGACATTCTAGAGCGCAAACATTTCTGGTAGGTAGACAATCTAACATGGCTCATTTTTCACTGGAGCAAACCAAGCCTGCTATTGCGCACTGCCTTTTGTCAGTAAACACAAAGAGAAATCTGAAACCATCAATCTTGCTTATCAATACTGCTCAGTGTGATTCTTTTCCCAGCCATCCCCCTTTCCTTTTCTTACACAGAACTTCATTTTTCTCAGTGTCCTTTTGATATGGCTATGAATGAGTTGAGGGTCGTGATGGTTAAAGCAAAATTAATGCTACACATTTGCAGAGTGGTCGGCTGCTGACTGTGTGGTGGATGCACCTCCATATATGGAAGTCAGATATGGCATGAAGGACAGTATATGAATACACTGAGTTTTCTGTTGATGTTTGTATCCAATGTTGTGATAACCAGGTCACTGTGGTAGATGGATTTGTCCATAGGTAGCCAGGTGATTAGCAAGGCTTCTCTCCCCAGGCTCCAAATAGCCACCTTTGATGTATGGGTCTTCTATGTCCTTGAACCCTGCCTTTACTTTTCCTAGTTACAGAGCCTTTATGTCATTCTTCTGTTGAAATTGAGTGTAACTTTAAATGAGGTGTTTTATGCAGTAAAAGTATCAGCTTAGAACAAATATGAAAATATTCTTAAAGGGAAATTTATTAAATCATAAAACAATATGTCATTCTTTCAATTTAATATGTTCACAGTATTTTTATTGATCACGTAAACAACTCTGTTGTGAAGGTAGCCAATGCCAGTATAGAATTTTGCTGCTATTTGCGACTCAAATTCAAAAGTGTCTATGTGTCCTACTGATTTTAGTTGGGGTTACACTCAATTCCTTTCTGACCCAGGGACTAAAGTACACTATAGTTTGCAGGACTAGTTTTTCCTGCCTTATTCTGTGCTGTGAAATGTTGGTTAAGGGATATTCATACACTTCTATATTTTTGTGTATTTATATATATTTAAATACTAAACCCACTAGGTTAATATCTATTGTATCTCAGCTACCGTAATGTATGTGGTGTCTATGAGTAGCTTGCTTATTTCTTGAGATATATATGACACCTTTAAAAAAAAAAAAAGTCAGGTGTTAGCTCATCAGACCACATTTCTAAAATCCCAATTTTATTTCCTGAGAGTCCACAGTTTTCAGATGCAGCTTTCGACTCAGTAGAGGATGATATGCAAGTCGGGTAAAAGGATTAAGGCTCGGAGGAAGAGTAGACATTTCTGACGATGTAATGACCGATAACCATGCATGCCGTCTACATGTGCGTTTTGAAAAGGTTCCTCTGTATCACACCCCACATCTTGAGATGAGGAAATGGACACCAGGAGTAAATGAATGACTTTTTACCTAAGCCAAGCTGGAAGCCAGAGGAGTCCTAATTAAAAGACGACTGCAGCAGATTCCTAAGTGTGATGTTTGTGTTTTACATAAGCCAGGCTTCAAGGAATAGCGAGTTTTCCCGTGGTGAGAAGGAACTCCGTACAGCTGATTGACCAATGCTATCGGCCTTCAGTGGTCATTTGTTGGTCCTAGGTTTGTTACCCATCCTTCCTCATGTCTCTGTCTTCCTCCTTCCTCATACAGTTCTCTGTAGACTGCACTCCCCCCCCCCAGCTTGAGTCTTTCATTACGCTCCTTTGTGGGCTTTATAGACCCTGTACACCCTTAGATGTGAGTATCTCCTAGGAGATGTTTTTGCATACTTAGATGCACTGAGCTTATTTGCTTCTGTGATTTTACCTACCTAACATCATGTGGCAGTTCTGTTCTCCAACCAAGATTTCTTTTCCGAGTTGTCTGTCCACATGCTCAGCCGTCTGCTGTGCATTTTGCTTTGATTTGCCAGGGGCTCTTTAAATGTGAAATGTTTGATACCAGTTATCTTCTAAAACCTATTTCTTTTCCTGTGTCTGCTAGCTGGGTAAAATAAATCACAGCAACCAGGAATGGCAGCATGCATTGCCAAGCCAGCTTTAAGTTCTACCTCCCATTCCCATTGATGATTTCTGCCTTTTTCTGTCCCCATGCCCTCTGCCTTTCTTGGACCTGTCACTATATCCTCACCTGGAGGGCTCTCTGACCAACAGGAGTCCTACTGTGTGCCCTGTTGTTTCTCCTCCCTCCTTACACCCCAGTGTGCTATAAAACTACTTCTATAGGTTTCTTTCTATAAAGAAAACATATGCCATTTTCTTATATGAAATCATCCAGTTCTGGTCTTACTCCTTTGCTTCCTAAGTGCATGGGAATCTGTATTACTTTGTATCTAAAACATACTTGCCTATGCAGCCCTATCCCTTCATATCTCTGTCCTTGACATGTTCCTTATTTTTTTGGCCTTAACATGGCCTTCATGAGCGGTGACAACACTCCCATGGTTCTGCCTCTTTCTCAGCCTAGTGACCGGAATGGCATAGCTTTGCATGCCTCAGTTCCAGGGAGTCCTTTGAATTCCTATCCTCATTCCCACATCTTGGGTTCCTTTTTTTGATGGGTCCATCTGTACAGTGCTTTTTGTCACCTTCCTTAAGCTTTTCATCTCTCCATCCTCTGAGCCAACTATATATATACTGTATAGTTAAGAGCTTCCCCTCATTCAATTAATTACATAAGGAAGGATGGATTAATGCATTAGGGGAAATCGCTCATTGGGACAATTATTTGTAAAAACGATAAAGTTATATAAAATAATATTTTGAAGCTACCAAAGAAGTAAAAGGGGTGATCAGTTAACAAACAGGCTTCCTCATCAGTGACATTTTTTTAATTGGCCAAATTATGGAGGGTACATTAAATATAATATGCCTTCAAATTCCACTACAACCCCTTCATGTGAAACATATAGGAAAAGTTCTTAATCTTGGGGATAGATCATTGTGAAAAGCTATGGAAATGTATACGCTTGGATTCATAGGAGATGATTTAAGCTCTCTGGCAACTTCAGAGGAATTCGTACAGGAAACTAGCTGCAGACTGACCTGGTCTTTTTATTTTTAAAATTATTTCTGGAAATGTATTAAACCTGTGTGTTGGCCAGAAAAATTTGGGACTGGGCACAGGCCAAAGCCTGCATGGATAGGGAGCTTGCTTCTGACCTTGCTCAGTAATGGATATGTTCCTTTCCAACAGCAGCAAGCCATGGTTAGCATGGAACTTTGAAAATGACTCTGTTTTGAAATTGCTTAATGCTGGCCTTCACTCTGAAAGCAATTCAAGCGATGTGTGAGCGGCATGCCTAAAGGACCCGCACCTCGGCTTCCTGCCAAGCTTGTTGCTGTTGCTTCAGCTCCTAGTGAGACTTCAGGAATGGGCAGCTTCCATGAGACCCTTACTCCATTTTCTGTTGCAACTCTTCCTGTTAGTTAACGACCAGTAGGCACATTTTCAAGTTAATCACAGTAATCACAGTAGGACCCACATGTTTCCAATTCAAGTATCTATAATCATGGAGTATTTGATCTAGAAAGGCCCCAGATAACCATGCAAGTGTATGCCCTCCAATGCTCCCAAGACTCAGTTTTCATATAGGCTTTTTAGTTTATTTCTTTTCAGTACAGTATTATTCATGATTATTATTGGTGATGGTGGTGTGTGTGTGCTTGGCTTTGGCTAACTATTTCATTCCGTAAGAGAGGCAGTCACTTAGCCCTACGGTACCCTGTTTCTGCTTCTAGTGCAGATTCCTGAAGATGCTGCCTGGTCTGAGAAGCCCAGTTCAGCAGTGATTAGCACACAAGGAGAGGGTTTTACGCTTAAGATTCACAAAGTCAAGTGAAATGGATAATTTTCTATTGCTAAAATAAAGTGTAAGGTTAGAACTAGAAAGATGGCGTGTACCTAATAACCCCCACTACTCCTGCAGAGAACTTGAGTTTGGTTCATAGCACCCATGTCGAACTGCTCACCACCAGGGCAGCTCCAGCTCCAGGCGATCTGATGCCCTCCTCTGGCCTCCATAAGCATTTGTAGTGACTTACATAGGCACAAAAATAAAATAGATCTTTTTAAAAAAATATAGAAGAGGAAGAAGGAAAGAGGAGGAACAGGGAGGAAAGAGAAGAAAAAAACTAAGAAAGGAAGGAAGGGAGGGAATGAGGGAGGGAGAGAGGGAAGGAGGGAGGAAGAGAGAGACAGAGACAGAGACAGAGGCAGAGAGAGACAGAGAATCTAGTCCTGAAAGAGAATTGTTTTGGGGGCTAAAAAAATGTATCCAAAAAATGTTTGTTTAGGTAAATCTGCATTATAGAGAGGAATAGATTTTTAAATTTAAAATTATTCATAAATATTCATTGTTTACATCTTTTAAACAAAACCACAGCATTAGTACAAGATCCACTTTGTATATTCTAGGCAAGTTTTACATTTGAATTAATGTTTAGATTTGGGTAAAACCTGGCTCTCATAGTTAAGAGTCACAAGTCCAGTCTGAAAGCTAGTTTCAAATATCATCCAGAGAGGTGCCATAGACTTTTAACAGAGTGAAATTTAACAATGCCAAAGACATTCTGACCATAGATATCTAACAAGAAATATGTCTAATTATAGAAAAAAACAAAGTTTCTATGTCTTCTGGGGTAAAAGTATAAATAAATAATTCCACTCATTTGGATTGGATTGTAATTATTTTCGATTGATTTTTGTTTTCATAAATTATAGATAGTAACAGACCCAATTTAAATCTAGGAAATAGCAAATGACTAGTAATTCTACTAATTAGAACTTGAAATACCCCCCTCCCTATATTATCAATTTTAGTTAAGTCTTTATTTTGTGATGAATTAGGATATAATCTACAGAGACTCCTTATATTAGATTTATTTTTGCTTTTACTTAATACTGGATGATGTAATTTTAGGAAAAATAAAACAATAGCAACCATTTGGAGTCAAATATGCTCTAATTTCTCCTCCTCAATCCAATTGTATGTGTTGGGTACAAATGGTTTATTTATTATCCAGTAGCATACATAATTAGTATCATTATACATATATTATATATATATATAATATATGTATATATGATACTAATTGTATCATATATATAACTATATATATGTAATTAGTAATATATAACATATATAATTAGAGCTATATTAACTTTGGCTAGTCTCCCTTCCATCTCTCCATCCTTCCATCCTGCCTTGGGAATTGAAGTCAGTGCTTTCACAGACCATGCAGGGGCAGTGCTCCAAGCTGCAAATCCAGCCGTCTTTCATGGATGTTTTCACTTGAGACGGAGTTCGACTAAGTTGCCCTGACTAACTTTGAACTCACTCTATAGCCTTGGCAGTGTCTCAGCTTTCAATGTTTCGGCCTCCCCGGAGTTAGGATTATAAAACCACTGTGCCACCAGGCCCAGTGGAAGGTTTAAAATGTAATTCAGGAGTTGCTGAGAACAGATTGAAAGATATCAATGTGGAAGGCATCTCTCCCATCCTCTCCCAAGGCTACATTTTTTTAAAATTCATTTTTATTTAATTAAAATTGACATATAGCGCTGTGTGTTTTTATCATGTATAACATCAGAGTTTGAGAGATTAAACCAATGAACAGATTTTTATTTTGTCTAGTTATTTCTGGGATGAAAGCCCCTGACATCCACTGTCCCTGTTTCTCGGTCACAGCATCTCGTCATTAACTGGGCTGTTCTGCCCTGGGGTGGGTGCATGGGGTTTTCTCCCTCCTAGTTTTCTAGGGTAGTTTTCATCACAATATTGTGCTAAAGTCAGATATTCTCTATATCATACTTAAATAAATAAATAAATATAATGCCAATCAAAATCAGAAATCTAGAGCTGGGTGGCTCCCCTGGCTTCCTTAGCTATTTTCCTCACTTTACAGGCAGGGGAAGGTGGGTGGGTGGGAGTATTCCCCCAAAGATAAGCTGACTGGAAGATTGGTGGCAGATCAACAAACAGGTTCTTAGGCAACCTCTCTTCAACTGAGCTTCAAATGTTGAGCTGATTTCATAAGGTCCGGTTACCTGGGTAGGTCCCACAAATGATCTTTCTGCTCCTGTCTTTAATTCTGGCTGTTCCTCTATCCCTGAAGGATGGTGGCCCTCTTCCTCCTCATGTTTCTGGCTTGCTGCTCTCCAGGCAGTAACGTCCTCTTCATCTGTCTCCTCTAACCCTCAGCTCCTCCCTGGGGCTCTCCTTGCATCACTGAGCTATGCCTTTGCTGTGTTTCCCATATTAGCACCTGTGTCCTCAAGGCCTGGGCCTGCGCTGGGTCTGTGTCCCCAAGGCCTGGGCCTGCGCTGGGTCTGTGTCCCCAAGGCCTGGGCCTGCGCTGGGTCTGAGTCCCCAAGGCCTGGGCCTGCGCTGGGTCTGTGCTGCCCCGGGAGGTCTCTCTTTGGCAAGTCTGCTGCTCTCATCCATGCATATTATAGCACCAAGTAATTCTTAGTTTCCAAAGCTACCAAGGAAGCCTATAATCTGGATTGCTAGGGAAGTGTTGGGATTTGACCAATCCAAGTACATGGTCTCAGTTCTCAGTTCAATAAAAGCTTTGCCCACACACCCGTATTCTGATGTGTTTTCTATTTCTTCAAATGAAGAATAAGGTGTACCATGAAAATAGATAATTTTAAAAGTATTAAATAGGGTGAGGACCATGTGAACTGCACAAGCGGTGTTCTACTCATTACCACTGAATGTTTTCACAGTTCCCATTAGCTGGTCGCTCAGGGAGGATGAGTCTAAAAACCAGACTGGCAAGTGGTTGTCATTTGTTTTCTTGCAAAAATAAAAACCTCAGCTTTTAAAGTTCTTTTCCATTTGATTGCAAAATGTCACAATCCTGTCTCAGGGCTGACATCCATGATAGCATAAAGGGGTCATGTTGTATTGTAGTTGGCTTGATTTTAATTTTTGCAATAAAGACGATATCTTGAGTACTTTAGCCACACTTCATGTTATTTCCTAAATTTTGCAGAATTTTGACATATTGCAGCTGCTACTTCTAGGAAATTACAAAGCAATGATAACTGAACGCAACTCAATAGTCTACAGCTGTTAAATACTTTGGAAAATGAAGTTAAGGCCCTTTCCGGGATACTAAGCCCTTGTAAGGAGGTGTGACCTGGTGCCCTATGGAATAACTAGCCTTCATCTGAGCTTCTCTGTCTTTTCCAAGTGGGTAAGTCTAATGCGGGTGGGACCAGAGAAGGCTGGACATGGAAATGTCTTTTATGGTTGAGTAGAATTGCTGTATGCATTGATGTGAAACTCTGCATGTCATTCTCTGATGTTTTGAGTCCTGAGTATTGGACCTAGTCTAATGGGAAAAGGGCAGGCTGCCCTCACCTCTCCTCTGTGTCCCTCACAGCTCATCCTCGCGACTTTTCTTTCTTTCTTTCTTTCTTTCTTTCTTTCTTTCTTTCTTTCTTTCTTTCTTTCTTTCTTTCTTTCTTTCTTTCTCTCTTTCTTTAATAATTAAAAGCTTTATTCATTTCTTTTTTTTCTTTTTTTTTTCCATTTTTTTTATTTATTATTATTTTCTTTATTTACATTTCAAATGCTATCCCGAAAGTTCCCTATAACCCACCTCCACCCCTGCTCCCCTACCCACCCACTCCC
>NC_034596.1:50526180-50572417 GCF_900095145.1 Mus pahari
ATTCTAAGTTTCTGGGCTAATATCTGCTTATCAGTGAGTGCATATCTAGTGACTTCTTTTGTGATTGGGTTACCTCACTAAGGATGATATCCTCCTTTCTATCACAATTCTCCCTCCCGAGTCTTACTTGAATGGAAGACAATGCCTACATTGCCTTAAGCAGCCCTAGCTCTGGCCTGTTCACGGGAAGGCTGCCTTCATAGCTCCTCAGACTTTCCTATCTGTTTGCCATGCTGACTTTCTTTGTCTTAGCCTTGCACTTCAGGCTCAGATCCTAGGCCCATCTCTTCTCCTCATCAGTTCTGATATGAACATACTTATTTTCATTTTATATTTTTTCTCTATAGAAGTCTACAGTACAGAAAAAAAAATGTCCCTGATCCTTTATTCCTATGATTTGTCATTTAAAATTGCATTTTCCTCCTGGCATTCTTTACATCTCTATCACACCTGTTCTTATGTATCCTCCTCCACCACTGATCTGCCTGTCTGCACCTCACCCATTTTTCAATGTGGCCCAGCTGGCCTTGGCATTGTGGCAGCCCCTGTTCTCAGCTTCCCTGCTGCAGGGATTGCAGGAGTGTACCGCAATGCCTAGCTCTAGTCTTCAATTCATGCAATGGTTCCAAGGCAAACTTCCCACCAAAAACATGGGACAGAAATTCAATTCTTTCTCAACCTAAGTTTTAAATAAAGTAACAAAAGCAAATGCCATCTTCTCTCTTTTTCCCTTTCTTCTCCAGCTCTCTCCTCCCTTCTACCTTCCTTCTTTTCTCTTGTCCCCTCCCTCTCCTTCTATTCTCCTCCCCTTTGAGAAAGGGTGTCACTCTGTAGCCCAGGCTGGCCTGCAGTGTACTCTGCAATGTGCTATGTAGCCCAGGCTGACCTCAAACTCACCATTCTCAACCTCTGGAAGACTGCGATTCCAGGAGTCTGCATAGCTACTGACAATTATTTCTTAAAGAGATGGAACAGTCAATTATCATTAATTACAGTCTATATAGCTAGTTTTATGTCAAGTTGAGACAAGCTAGAGTTATCAGAGAGGAGGGAGTCTCAATTGAGAAAATGCCTCAGCAAGATCAGGATGTAGGCAAGTCTTTAGGGGATTTTCTTAATTAGTGATTGATGGGAAAGGGCCCAGCCCATTGTTGTTGGGACTATCCCTTGGCTGGGCTGGAGTTCCTGGGTTCTAAAAGAAAGCAGGCCGAGTAAGATATGGGGAACAAGCCAGTAAGTAGCGCCCCTCCATGGCTTCTGCTTTAGCTTCTTCCTCCAGGTTCCTGCCCTCACTGCTTTTGAGGATGAACTGTTATATAGAATAATAAGCAAAACAAACTCTTCCCTTGACAACTTTTATTTGGTCATGGTGTTTCGTTACAGCAATGGCTACCTTAACTAAGACACAGTCATGTTTGGTAAACCTTGACTCATGTTAAGGGACATGGAGAATAGGCAATACTCAAACATTTTTGATGGAGAAGTATTATAAATATAATTCATATTGTCAAACAGCTTTATTTTTCAAATAGTTATTTTTGCAAATAAAGATCAACCAATGGGAAGGAAATAGTGACTACACAAAAGCTTACATGCAGTCTCCATACTGATTGTGGTAAGTGGCATAGCTGATCATTCTGGCCACTACTTATGTTCAATATTAAACTATAAAAATAAAGAATGGGAAATAGTAGTATCTTAAGTAGCCATGAGCCCATGGAATGGCTCTAGCAACCTTGTTCAGGGGGACATGGAGGCAAAGGAGGAGGAAAGGGAGTTCATGAGGTGGGGTGGGGGATTCTGCGCTGAGCACTGGTGACTAACTGAATGAGTCAGCCTTGCTTCTGCTAAGCAGGAGCCCACTGTAGGCAGCACTTATGTTGGTTCCAACAACCTCTCGATTTCCCATGTATATTTCTTCCCAAAGGATGCTACTGTCTTTCATGGCTTCTTCCCTAGCCTCTGCCTTCCCCGGAAAGTTGGCTTACTTCCCTCTCGTGATAAAACTCACAGCTCATTTTGTTACTATTCTGAGCGTTTGAACTTGGATCTTTGAACACATCATCACTATTTAGGGGCATCCACTTAGATAATTGAAATGTTTGAAAAAGAATCTCTTTGCAGGAATAGCTCACTTGAATTTTTTTTTTATATTAACTTGAATTCAGAGATATCATTGCATGTCTGAGTCCTACATTGAAGTTATCAAGATGCTAACAGAAACTTGTGTGTTGGGTTTCAGGATCCAAATTAAACTTAACTCTCTTCCTGAGAGAATTGTCTCTTTGGCTTCTGCCTAGAGAAACACAGCATTCTGTATAACAATCACACTTTGCATTGATGGTTCATCTGTCTTGTCCCTCAGTATGGCAGTCCTAACTTGGTTTTCTTTGCTTTCTATCTGGTACCCAATGGTGTTCATACATTCCTTAAACTCCCCGACCCTTTCTTCAGTCTGTCTAAGCAATCATTTTTCATTCAAAATTAAACCTATTTTCCTTCTTTGACCTTTTCTATTTAAAACTACAGTGTCTGTTTTTTTCTTAAATGAAGTTGGCTCATGATTACTTGTAATGATGAGCCTGTGCTTAGGTGCCTATTAAACTTCCTGAAGTATTTGTAAAGTTCTTGCTCATGCTTGTCCTCAAAAAAAAAAAAAAAAAAAAAATGGATACTCATTCTGCTAAGAAAATGGGACATTAAGTAACTTTTAAAACTCCCTAGCTTCTTAAATTTTTCATTTTGCAAATGTATCTCCCTCTTCTCTTGCCATGGCTTTCTGGTACCCCAAAAGGCCATTTTCACTGCTGCAATGATACTTGTAATTGAAGTAAAGCTGTGTTAGACTATTCTAGACACAGGTGAATTTAGTTGTTCATGGTAACGTCTCTCCCCCCCACTCTGTTCCTCACCCCCCCACACACACTTTATCTGTGTATGCTAGTATTAATAATGATTTCAAGAATCAATTTTGCCAATAAAAATTGTTTGTTTTATAAGCACACTATTCACAGTCCTGATATTACATGTTCTTCAGGTTCATATTAAATCAAGACATGGTTCTTCTGGATATGTTTCTAGATATTCAGAATCCAAACTTGTTAAATAGCTGTCAAGTTAACATTTCAGATCATCATAATACGAAGTCTGACATAGCGGTTTTATGTGTCAAAGTAATTTTCTTCCAGTATACTCTTTCCATGTAAGAACTTCGGTAGTTTTCTTTCTATTCCAATGTAATGGGGTTTGAAATTCAGACATCATTTTATCCTAAAGCAATGTGAGGAAATAGAGGTGGTATCTATCTTATTAGCAGAATTCTTGGCTCTTGGGCTTAGCAACAATCAGGAGGAGTTGGCGCTTGCCTTGGGAGCAGAGTTGAAGTTGGGGATATGTGCAGTATTTGGTGCAAGGTAATGAAGCAGAAAGCACAGCTCATCTAGAGTTTAAAATAAACTACCTGCTAGGAGCCTGACAGAAGGAAGAAGTGTTGGCTTTAAAAATGACTCACTCCTCAGCTTTGTTTTAAGCCTGATGTATTCCAGAGATAAAAGTAGAGAGGACGATTTTTAACAAGCTGTCGGGAGGTAGACCCCGCTGTAGCACGCAGCATGCAAGCAGCACCCGCTGCCGTATTCCAGCCTCTGCTTCCATCATCCTCGATGTGATTCTGAGGGGCTCACACCCCAGCGGGAGCCTGGTTTCTAGTGCTGTGTTGACTGTCTCATAGTGAAGTCTAGAGTGGTGAGCAGAATTATGGGTGTCACCCCCGTGTTTTATAGTTCCTTCAGACTCAGTGTACAGCATGTGGGCTCAAGGAGAGCGGGACAGATTTTGATTGGTTGGTTAAAGTTTTACCTTGAGTTATTGAAATTAAATAGGCACACAATTTGGATGACCTCTCTCATATCACAGTAAAACATTAAAGTTGTGATCTTGAACATGCATGATAACAATAAGAAGTTATTAGAACATTGGTCATATATAATCATTACCTGCCTTGACTTTTGCACAGCCATTCGTGCCATGTTTGCTTTTACATATAGCCTCTATCAACTCACTAAAAAGATAGCTTAGTTAATAAGAGAAAAATTTTAAATATAAAATGGAGATCATTATTTTCATAGTAAAGCTGTTGAGCGCCTTTTATTACAAACTTATATTAAAAGGAAATAAGCATGGAAATCATCAAACGCAAATAAAAGGTATATTTTAAGAAAGTAAACTTGAATGTTTCCTTTGGTACTGTGTGGTATGGTTCTGTAAGAGCCTGTATGCCTAACACTTGCCTAGATATCACTAGACGACTTCAATTTTATTAAGAGCGTTAGTACCTTGCAGGGAAACCGGACTATGTGAGGAGCAAATGGAATTCCCTCAGCTGAGCTTCTGACTTCTCCTTTCTTCCAGCAGACAATACATCTCTTGGAGCAGAGCATGGATAACATAAAACGCTCAGCAACCATTCTTAGTTCCTCACTTTTCTTTCTACCATTCTATGTCATTTTCTTTCTACCTCATTCTATGTCAGTGCTACTTTCCAGCCTTCTTTCTTGGATCTCTCCTCCATCCAGGACCCTTTAAGGCCTCCAACTGTGCTCTCTACTGTGGGCTCAGCCTCTGCTTTTCCTTCTCCTCCTCCTCCTCCTCCTCCTCCTCCTTCATCTTCATTATACCTTCCAACCACATTTCCCCTCCTTCCACTCCTCCTCATCCCTCCCTCCAAGATCCGGTTATGGTTCTGTAGTTGCTTTCATTCTTCTTCCCAGATTTGTGTCTAATAATTTTTCTCAGTACCCGGCTGAATTCCGTGAGTTGTTGTGGCTGGATCTAGGAGAATGGCAGACATGGAGGAAATGGGATAGAAGTTCTAGCTATTACCACCACCCTTACTTCTTTGGAAGAGTCTTTGGGTCATACGTGACTTCACAGAAAGAACCTCCCCTGTTGCTAATTTTTCCGGATTCTTCACTGTGGTGACATTTTCTGAGACCTCAGCAGTGGACAGAATCTACTGGGGAAGGGATAGCAAAGACTAGCTACCTTTTGATGCTAAGACTATCCTAGCTCATTGTCATTTCTGAACCCTCACCTTGAAGCTCTATTACTGAACTCTTGTCTGGTGTTATGGAAAGCAACTATAAAGTAGGCTCATTACAAACAAACCAACAGCCAACAACAACAAACCCAATAACCATGAAGTAGGCTTTAAGCTTAAGACTTGAGACCTGAGAAGACTTTGCAGTTGAGAAATTAGATGAAACACCATGTTGACATTTCTTAGGAATGCCTATTTTCCTCTTACAATATATACTTTCCTACCTGTGGATGTCATAATCTCTATTGCATGGTGATGGATTTAACCTTTTCTGTTTGGTACAACAAGGCATGAACATGTTCTTTTCATGTTATAACAGCAAATCTGGTAAAAGCTGGGTGAATGAGCTGGGCTTTGCTTCACACTCTGGACATGTGGGCACTCATCTTCTTCTCAACACAGTCCAGGGAGGGCAGGGCTACTTTTCTCTGTTTCTAGCATGACCATCTCTCCTGCTCCACTTAATTTAATTCTGAAGGTATTTTAATGTGAGGCCTTTGAGAGGTGATTGATATCCTTACAAAGGAGGCCCCAGGGACTGGGAGGATGGCTCAGTTAGAGTGGTTGTTGCACAAGTACCTGAGTTCAAATCCCCAGCGCCCAGGCTACGAAACAAACAAAACAAACAAACAAATAAAATAGGGCTCAGCCACATAAGCCTGGTAGATAGAATGATCAGTAAACTCAGATGAAGTGACTGTGGAGTCACCGCGCAAACCCAAGCACTGTGTCTCTGCAGTCCACGTTTGTAAAAACTGGATTCTGTACTCTCTTCATTTGAATGTACTAGAAATATCTTAATCACTATTTTAAAAGTAGAAAATCTATATTGGCTTCCTTGCAGTGGGCCCTTAGATTATGTTGTCTAATACTCTAAATGATTTTCTTTATTTGAATTATACACAGGATAACATTTTAGAAGAATATATATACATATATATATATGTATAATATAAATGTATAATATAAAATGTATAATATAAAACACACTCATAATGTATAATATAAAACACACTCATAATAGGTATATGTAAATTAAGAACATAGAAATAAACACATGCATATTTACTTAGCCTATACCTTAAAGTAGCTTTTGTGTTTCAAAAGCTGCCGATAGAAAACTGTTACAAAGCTGTGATGTCTCCTGGGAAGTCATTGAATGTGCTTTTCTTGAAATTCATTTTTTAAAACTGAGTATTATATTAAAGAGGTCTATCTGCTGAAGTGATCAAGGGGTAAAAGAAGCGGTTCCCTTCTTTATGTATGTGAGAGATGGCAGTGACATGTCACATATTAATTTGCGGACCTCAGCATCACATAACCAACTGAATAACTGAGAGACATCTTATTACCCAGTTTTAAATTTCCCTTTTATAAAGGAATCTGAAGTGGGATGGTTTATAGTGTGAGAGATACTCAAGCTGTGGGATCTAAGTCCTGCTATATCAGATGACACTCAGGACAGTTGTCGAGACCCAAGCCAGTGTCCTGATTTAGCTCTTAGAAATATGCTTGCCTTACTCTGCTGCAAACACACCATCTAGGCAGGTAAAGTGAGATGTGTGATCACCTCCTGTATAGCTACTAGCACAATCACTTCATCTAACAGATGAGATAAACTGAGGCTTACAGAGGAAGGGACTAGATCAAAGCCAGCAGATCTGCTTCGGTAACACTCCCAGAGGAAACCACAGATGGCTCTCCAGAGCTCTGTGAATGGACTCTTGCATTAAAAAGACTTTTCATACTTCAGCCACTACACATATTTGCATTCACAACCCACATATTGTCAACACCTCTTATTGATCATCTTTAGAGATAAATATCAAAGGTCTGAATGCAGAGGATTGTTGAGAGAGTTGATACATTTAAAAATTCTTCCTTCTTTTCTGCCCAAAAGAGACACATTTGGAATATCTAACATAACAATGCAAAGAATTGTTTGGGATGGGTAATTGCCAGCTTGACATTTGTTATTATGGCTTTGTCATTTTTACCCCATGGTTTATGAAATCTTCTCTTGTATATTGCCCAGAGGCTTTAAAAAAATCAATGGTTGCATTTTAGAGCATATGGAATAAAATAAATTAAATGCCACAATTCACATTGTATGATTTTAAGACCTTAGGGAAGCTGGGCATATCAAGGTCAGGCTATTCCTGGGGTATTAAGGATACTAGAAGATAATGCTTCCAGCTCACTGTACTTTCTATATCTTTTATGGTGTCAATTTTACTATATAAATGTACAAATGAGAAGATATTAAATGAATACACAGAGCCTTCGAAATTGAATGCTGCTGAGGTAGCATCAATAGCATTTAAGGGTCTTGACTTTTGGGAGGGCTGTAGACACTCGCTCTCCCTGCTGTAGTCTCATCAAAATGGAGAGAAGAGAATTAAGGACAGGGAGGAGCTGTGTTTGCATGAACTGAAAGAGTTCATTGCTACTTTAAAATGCTTATGAAAGCTCATCCATGAAATTAAGCTCTCTTTTTCTTCTATGCCTTCATATAATCCAGAATTCTTCGTGGAGGAAAAATAGAATTTAATGATATATTTTCTTGGAGATATCTTACTACATAAGAATTTTCTAAACAATTTAGGATGGAACAATTAAAAATATTTCTCTAAGAAGGATTATTGACTAAAGTGTAACAACCCTAAGGTAAAATGCAGATTTCCCAAGGTTATCATCTGCACATATACTTTGTTTTAATCCTATAAAATGCTTAGTTCCAGGCCAGCTACGTGTGTGTGCTAATAACACACATTGAGAGAAAGCGAGGGACGTGAGCAAACTCGTGTTTTATGAGTGAGGCAGTTTGCTTCCATGTGATCAGAACTAATCTTACTTCTTCCTGTTTCCTTTAGAGATGGGAAGAATTTTGAATTTATTTGCACACTTATAAATTTACTTTTTATTTACTGTGTGCCCAAGGAAGCATAAAAAATGAAAACCTCATTATTACATTCTTCCTAATTTTGTTGTCTGTTAAGTTTCAGAATACCTTAAGAGGACAGCAGATTCAAGTACTTGGAATCATGAGGGCTATAGGAAGGTAGTCCTGGGACCTATAGCCTTTGTCCAATAGATAAGATAGGGAGATGTAATTGAAAAGTCACTGGCTGGCTAACAACCCACCTGGTCCCTTAATCCTATCAGAAACACATCTCTTGAGACAAGACTTGAATATAATGTCTCCTTTACTTCCATGAGTTTTGTTTAAGTTATTTCATTAGGAGTTTAATAAGTCAACTATGAACTGCCTACCATTGATGGGACACTATGGAGAGATCTTGCAGTATCTACTATGTGACCTCTAGCCTTAGTATGCTTGTGAACTTAAGGAGACATTTTTGTTTTCTTTCCTGGCATTGTAGATCATGGACATTGGGAAACTGAAAACTCATTCACACATATGAAAGCAAAAAGGGCATGCTGATACTTGTGATTGGAATATTTTCTTGGAATCTGTCACCTGCTGGCTTCTCATAGACAGGGAGGGGGAAGTCAAGAGGGAACAAAGGAAGAGTAGTGATGAGGCTGAGGCGGAAAGGAGGGAGAGGGAGGAAGGGCGAGAGGCAAGAAGGGGAAGAGGGAGGGAGAAAGGGAAGAAGGGGAAGAGGGAAGAAGAGAGAGAGAGAGAGAGAGAGAGAGACAGAGAGAGACAGAGAGAGACAGAGAGAGACAGAGAGAGAGAGAAGTCTTGGAAAAGGTTTCACCTCTGCTTTGTGTCATTAGTCATGCCCTTGAAATATAAGGTCATGGTAGATTCTGTCATCTTGACTGTTGACTGATAAACTCAGGATGTAATGCAGCCACTCTCGTAATTATCCCCCTGGTAGCCAAGCCACGTCTGGAATTACTTAGTAGGAACCTGATATGAAAGCCCCTAAGAAATAGTGATGATTGATTTCATCTAAAATGCTGTTTTACAAAGTGTGCTAAGAAAAAAGAACAAAGTGTCAAAATCTAGTAAATGCCTACTGTGTGCTATTCTCTTCACCTCTAGTGGGGCTTAATAGATACAAAGCCATTTTAAAATGGAGTCTTGTAGGTCTACTAAGTTTGTTGACAAGAAAAGGAAGCAATAGAGATCATGTCTGTCTGTCTGTCCATTCATGAGTCCTTCCAGTCTTTCTAATTTGATGACCCTGATGTAGTCAGTAGTAGAACAAGTATAGGATTAGTTGTGGATCCTCTGAATGGTCCTACCCTTTGAGAATTCACTAACCATTTAGATATACAAATACAAGTAGTTGGTTTGACTTTGAGGGTTTTCATCTTGCAGTTTTAGGTTCTTGGTTCAGATCGTTATTTGGGGGGATCTCTGAGGAAGTGTGCATACCAATCAGGGTGTGTAGAATGATTTCAGTCAAAGGAGTGCCAACTCAAAAGATGTGATTTCAGAATGGCTCTGAGGTATGCAAGAATTACCTTTAATGCCAAAAAAGCTTTTATTCAAATTTATGTAATTTCACTTGAAGGCATTAACAACTGTTGAAATGCAAAATACCTCGTTGGGGAAGACAGGTTGAGTAAGTTGAAGTAGTCATCCAACTAACAACTTCGAGCATTCTACAAGTCGGAACACTGCACGTGCTTTTCAGAGGGGTCTGGGTTGCGTGTCCTGGAAGCTGAGCCTGGATGAGATGCTTATATAAGTGTCACAGTGGGCAGTTTTGTCACCTGAGACTTGCCAGGGCTTGGGGGAAGACTGGGATTGCATTGGGAGAGGATTGGTGCTGGGGGAAATACTGCATCCAGAAATTTCCATCCAGTGAAAGAAAGGAACCAGCCTTTTTACCCCACAGAATTTAGTCCTTGCCTCCCTCTACATTTTCCTCCATGTATAACCTTCTAGATGGTTTCGGGAGACTTGATTATTCGTGACTGAGGGGAAGGCTTCAGAGAATCTAGCAGCTGTGAGCAAGTAGCAAACACACTTCTAGAACTAGAGGAGGGAGAGATTGGCCCAGTTAATGGGAGAGGCGAGAGGGAAACACTTCAGTGCCACCAGCCAAGGACTTGCATGAGATGCTCTATGAGAAGAGACAGGGAAAAGATTACCTCTACTTGATGGACGTGGATGGTTTTTGGTTATTTAATAACATACTACCAAGGGATTCAAGAGTTAAATACAGAAAGTGTGTGGAAGAGAGGGCACTCTGGCGAGAAAAGAGGGATGAAGTAGACATCTACTTAGAGAATGTAAGCTGGTGTTGAAAAAAGGCATAATCACGTTTGAATCATTCAGCCAGGTACAAATAAACCGCACAGCTCACTGACATGGGAAGTACGTTTGTTTTATAACGCCTGGCTCCACGGACCTCAAGCACGGGATATCATTTGAAAACCTGGGCCATGAAGACAGTTCTCTCTGCATGTCAGCTAGTTGGGTCTGATGCCTTCCTAGAGGCGGGTGGTGGGGGACAGGAAGGGGAGAAGGAGGCTTGAACATGCAACTCAGGGAGTGTCACACCATTCTTGATGATAACAAACAGAATAGTACTGAACCAGCGCTTGTATTGTACAGCCATGGAACACAAATATTTATTTAAAAAAAATCATCTTAAAAATTCCTCCCCTGTTTGCCTGTACTGCCATCTGGTCCCACAGTATTAGCATAATTAAATTAGCACCTTCCTCTGTCACCTTCTACTCTCCTGGCATGGACTGTAACTTGTATATCCAGGGTTTTTTTTTTTTTTTTTTTTTTTTTTGGTTTTATTTTTTTCATTTTTTGCAGGGGGCAGGGAATGGTTTTTGGCAAGGTATTTATAAAATTAAACGTGTCACATTCTTTACTACAGTTAATCTGGAGTGAAGAATCAGCCCTTGAATAATTCTTGGTGACTGTTTGAAGGGGAAGTGCGAAATTAAGGGAGATCAAGCTGCTTTTTATTACAATGATGTTGCTTTGTTTTTTCCCCCTTTTCTCCTAAAACAAGAGACTATAAATTCCCCCTAAATTAAGTGACTATAAATTTCTAAACCAACGAATACGTTGATGATGACCTAGGCAATGGGTTGTGATTCTCCTCAAGTTCCAGACCTGGGCCAGCCCCTTTGCCTAGGAAACCTGTTCCCTTCTGTTAGAAATCATGTCTTCTGAATGGTTCTACTGAATGAACCCTACTTCATTCAGTATCCTAGGGAAGTCATTCTTTGAGTGATGCAAAACACCGTTTAATTTATAAAGTATTTATTGCTGTTTTTAATTATGTATATGCATGTGCATATGTGTGTGGGATGTGTGTGTGTGTGTGTGTGTGTGTGTGTGTGCACATGTGAAGGTGCCAGAGGAAACCAGAACTGTTAGAGCCCCTGGAGCCATAGTTACAGGCAGTTGTGAGCTGTTCAGTATAGGTGCAGGGGATTAAATTTGACTTTTCTATGAGACCAGTACGTGCTCATGACTGCTGAGCTGCCTCCCTTCCAGTACACACTGTGCTTTCTAACACGGTCGTATTCATTAGGTCTCTCCTACAGACTCATAGCCGCCCCTTTCTCCCACCAAGACAGCATCTTATTGATCACAACCTACACAGTCATGGCACTGGAGGGTTTGGCCTTCCTCTCAACTTCTTGCTTTGACTAGAACTTTAAGTTTTAAACCAGAATCATAATCTTAAATATCCTGTAGCAGGTTCAGAGCAGAAGTGATTTTTTTTTTTCCAAAGTATCACCAAATTTCTGGCAGGTTTAACATTGTACAATCTGAAGTTTTCATCCAATGCAATTACCTTTGAGACACAAAAAAGGTCTAGTAAAGAATAGTGTCATCGCAAGAAGAAAATTTGCTCTTGCTATCTGAGCTGTCACTCTGACTGGCTACCTCCTGCTACTTTGGGCCAGCACTTCCACTTTGGTTTTTCTTCTGTCCCATGATTCAGTATCTATTGTTGCTACTGCCATGTGTTGATCTGGCCTTGGTCTCGAAGTGCAGGGCTCCAGCCATCTCCGTCTTAGAGCTGCTGGCTTTGACAGAGATGTCTGTGTGGGGCCAGCACTGAGGGTGACTTGATTTTCTGATGTTTTTGAGCTTTTCGGTTGTCCCCATCTTCTTCATTCTTCTTGGGACTCCCTCACTGGCTTCTGGTATTCTAAATCTGCTGCTCTTCCTCTATACGCCAGTCCTCAGCTGCTTCTCCGGCTATGCTCTGTTCTCACCCTATACAGGAGAGAAATTGGTCAAATCAAGGATGGGGCTTAGGTCTGAGCCACAGATTCTGCTCTCATCGTTCAGTGACTTGCAGACAAACTTAGTCTTTCAGAGGCTATACATTCCTATCTTATACATTTGATTCTACACTATTTCTTCCATCCCGATTAACTACCTGTGCATGTGTTAAGATAATTTGTACAGACCTGGCATGTATAACACTTTGGAAAATGCTAACCATTGATTAGGTCTTTGGATAAACACATGGACCCCCTAGATTTTGAAAGCCATGGAGGAGGACACACACTTGTCTTATTGTGTGTCCAACACTGGAGTAAACACTTGGCACACTTGCTAAGTGCTGAGTGCATGGTTATCCAACTTGTGATGACACAGCAATTTTTAAACAGCTGACTCCTGGATTCTCCGATAAACCATAGCCCTCCCTTTCCACCCTCCTCCACTCTGTTTCTCAGATGAGCTTGGGGTAAACATGTTCATGACCATATTCTTTTGCCAACTGCAGTTGCTGTACCTGTTAATAGTGCCATCCATTAACTGTCTGACATCCTGATCTAGCCTATTCCCTGGCCTCTTGTATCTAACCAAGTCCTAACTAATTTTTTAATTTTCCCCTCCCCTCTGTTTCTTCCACTCTGTGTTCAAATCCATCCTTTTTCAAGTGTATTATTACTCTCAACTCATGACTAGCCTCCTCCTTTTTTAGGTTAGTATAAACTAGTATCTAAACTGTTCGATGATGGAGCCTTATAAAACTCAAAATTAAACCAACTTGTACATAAGAGAAAGAAAACAAAACAAAAAGCCTATACATAGATAGAATGATTTTTATCTACCCAAGACTGAGTTTAGTGGCCGGGCAGGGTCTAGAGTTTAAGATTCCTATTTCATCATCTAAGCTCCTTCTAGTTGGTCATGAAGCCTCCCCATTAAGAAACACCCCAGCTGGGTTGTGGTGTTGGACATGTTTTATCAGCACTTGGGTGGCAGAGGTAGGCAGATCTCTGAGTTTGGGGCCAGCCTGGTCTTACAGAACTAGTTTCAGGACAGCCAGGGCTACACAGGGAGGAACTCTTCAAAAAGCCAAAAAAAAAAAAAAAAAGAGAGAGAGGAGGGGAAGAAAGGAAGGGAGGTAGGGAGGGAGAGAGGGAAAGACTGAAAGAAGGAAGAAGAAAAAGAAAAGACAGACAGGCAGACAAGCATGGCGGGAATTTTAGTCATGCTTTAATAGGCTAAATTTCAATGTGAGGAAAGTCTTCTGCTGCTTTTTATTTTATTAGTTGGAGAAGCGGAAACAGTGAACAAAATTGAGCCACAGACCCTCCAGCAGCGGCAGAGCCTGCACACTTTCTCAGATCTGAATCATGACTTAACTTCTTTTCTCTTGACCCTTTCCGCTTCTCTGAATTTACAAACGTGCATGTAAGAGCGGGGGGTGGGGGGGGGGAATGCTTCTCTCTAAAGATCCAGGGGTAAGAGTGAAAATAAGAATCCAGATAATAAAGTACAGCTACAAAGGGGAGCCCACTTAGTTTGGAAAAGCCATTACTGTATCAGAATGATGTATCTGCAAGTGACTTACATGGACATATTTTATGTGCCTGCCGGCATGTTTTTTTGTGGTTCCCTGTAGCAGATATTGCTCTTTTATTACTCGTTAGCCACTTAAAATCCAGCCCAATTTTAACAGTGCTAAAAGAGCAAGAAAATTTATTTTAAAGGAAAAAGGCTACATTCTTCTAAACCAGCGTCATAATATTAATACTTAAAATGCACAGCAACATGCTGGGAAAATGGGATCGTTATTTAGATATATTATAAAATGTAGCCCACTACTTTGATGTGATTCACTACTATTTCACCAAACCAATTTAATAGTATCCTGTGGAGAGGGAATAGTGCAATTAAAATTAGTAACAGAGATTTTCACACGCATAGATCTAAATCAGGGCGGGTTGGTAATGAATTAAGTTATTTTGCTTCCGTGTAAAGTCAAATCCATAACAGACACATCCAGGGTAGAACTTGTGTTTAAAGAACTGTTTTCCCGCCGCTCTCATTTGATTGACAACATTCTCGATAGCCTTACTTCTTTGTGTGTGTGGGTTCTCTTTCTCTCTCTCTCTCTCTCTCTCTCTCTCTCTCTCTCTCTCCTGCTTTGATGGTGGTGGATAGTCACAATAAATTAGGATAATTTGACTGTTTGATCAACTGGCTTTGTTTTAATAAGAGCGAAATTCTTTCAAGACATAACTCCATAACTCTCATTCTTAAGAACTCAAAACCTCAGAACTACGTATGACTCTTGAAATATAAAAATCAAGATGCAGTGTTACTTTTCATTATATGCCCTGCTTAGTCTTTACTGCCAGCTTGACACAACCTAGAGACACGTGGGGATAAGGAACCACAGTTGAAGAATTGTTTTGATCAGATTGGCTGTGGCCTTGTCTGTCTTCTTTGGGGATTGATGTGGCGGGGGAGGGGGGACCAGTTCACTGTGGATGGCACCATCTATGGGTAAGAGGATGTAGACTGTATAAGAAAGCCAGCCAAGAGCGAGCCACTGAACAAGCCAGTGATCACTGTTCCTCTACTGTTTCTGCTGTCATTCCTGCCTGAGTTCTTGCTCTTAATGTCACTCAGTGATGGGCTATGACCTGTTAAAAGCTTCAATAAGCCCTTCCCTCTCACATGTTCATTTTTGGTCATGGTGTTTATCACAACAACAGAAAGCAAAGTAGAAAAGCATCCAAGTGGGCTGGGAAGTTTTCTATCATAGCCCAGACTCAGGTCCATCTAGTAGCATCTGTTCTGTCTTGCCCTGGTGTTTGTACCTTAGGGGTCAGCGCCTATGGAGATTTGCAGAGTCAGACTTTTGGATCCCAGACTGTGTCAGTAGATCCTGTTCACTGGTGCTAGATCATCCTGACTGTGTCCTCACCAGATCATAAGACTCATCTATACTCTATCACTAATCTCTTCACTCATCAGTTAAATTTGTCCCATGCATATTGGTTAAAAGCTAAGATTATTCTAATTCTGTTAGTTTCAAAAAGTGTTAACTGACCAACCAGAGAATACAGAGGTAGTGAGGGTAGAAGTGAATGTAGCTATCAAAATCCTTAGAAGTAATTAATTTTTCTTCCTTTACTTTTGCCTATCTGCAAGATTTATGTCATGTCTTAGATATTGTCTGAATTGATAACCTTCTGCCAGGCCACAAGGAAATGTAAATCCATTCATTTATGCCCCCCTACCCTGGTATGAACAGTAGTATTTATTCACAGTAACATTCCTCGAATTTTAAGGGAGCAGTATGATTTATTGGACTCAATAATGATTTGAAAGTTTTCAAAGAGGGCATTGATGTTGAAATGAATCCTCTGTCCGCTCCTTCCAAACACCAAGACAATTACTCCAAGACAGTTCCTTCTTTTATTATTTTTCCTGGGCTCATTTAGGTCCTTCACCTGTAAAATGAATATAATAATAGTAATTATTTCACAGGATTAGTGTGAAGATCGGAGACAGTGAACACAGCGCACTCGACATATAACAAGCACTGCGAATGGTTATAAACAGGAATTATGGTGATTCTTTTCTGTTATACCTTTGGATAAATGGTAGTGTGGGAGGAGAGAGTCTGTACCGCGTGTCCTTCTCACCCCAATACGTGCTTCTTTGGGGTTGAATTCTTACTCTCCATAAGAGTGGATGGGAGGATGAAAGACGTCTTCATCAATGTGTTCATGCTCTGAGGACTCAGGGAAGGTAGTGAGGACCAAGTGTCTGTGTAAGAGAAGTGAACGCAACAAAGCCAGTTCCTGCCAGAGCTTGCACCCAGTTGAGAAGAAAGTAGACATATAAATGCGTGTCAACTAAGTGCTACAAAGAAAACTTGGGCATTGGGATAGAGTAATAGAGAACAATCTAGACAATGTTCCGAGTGTTTTTCTCTTGCAAAGAAAACCCCGAGGCAAAATGCTAGCCATTTCGGCGGCATGCAGGTGGGGTGTGGTGAGGTCTCCATTGGTGTTTTAAAGTGCCTCAGTTCCCACTGCACAGAGTCAGAAAGCAAAATGGTGGTAGGTGCTGGAAGAACGAAGTCTCCCTAGGCCCAGCTCTGGAATTGATTACCTAGTAGCCATATGCAATTCACTTTGCCTGCCTAGAGCTTCAGTGATTTGTCATCATTACCAAATACTTACCAAATGCCCATTAAATAGGGTTCACAGAGACAGACAAATGAATGGGAAAAACCACTGCTTCCTTAGAATTTACATTCTACCAGAGAAGAAGCTTGTCACGTGCGGATGTGAAGTGAATGACATGTTCTATAAACACATAAGCTGCTCTAAAGGAATGGAAACTACAGTGGGTTTTTTTTCCGGGTGCATCAAGGATTTCAGCATCTCACTGAGAAAGGGCACAAAGTCAAGGAGCAAAGCACAGGCATTCCTGGGAGGAGACCCTGGGTGAGAAATCTGCAGAGCTGCCTACAGGAGTGAGGCTGATGGAACCTAGGAAAGTGAGGATGGGTGTGGCTAGACAGGGAGAAGGAAGCAGCTCTAGAGGTTGATGACATCATAACCAGGACAAGACAGAGGCTTTGGATCTCAAAGAGGAAGAGGAGAACACTGTAGGATATCAGTACAGGAATCAGCACCACCCAAAGAAGCAAAATTCTCAGTCTGGTAGCCGTGCAGGGGCCAAAGCAGAACCAAAAGTCTCGTCCAAACGACCTAACTGTAGAACTTCCGATCCTAAACCACGGTGTGGTGGAGGGAGAAATGACCAGATTCAGGCATATTTTTGAAAAAATTTTTAAATTTTTTATTTAGTTTTGTTCAAATAGTATATTCTGATGTTTTCCCACCTCCAACTCCTCCCAGATCCTCCCCACAATCCAAATACCCAACTTCCTGTTCTCTATCTCTCCCCCTCCTCTCTTTCTGCCTCCCTTTCTCTTTTCCCTACTTCCCTTGCCCCTACTCTCCCTCTAAAAAAACAAAATAAAACAAACAAACAAACAAAAAACAAAGTGAAAATTCAGGCCAACAAAAAAGACAGAAAGATTATAAGAGTTAGAGATGGTGGATGACTTCGAGAAGAGTGAGTCCTCCAGACGTAACAGGACTCACATATGATGCACATGCGACTTCACAGAGGCTGTGGAGGTACACGTACCACAAAAGACCTGCTCAGGGAGTGCATTGAAGGTGGGGGTCTCATGATCTGTGGATAGGCTGCACATAAATTCTTTAGGACAGAAGAACTCACGCTTCACAGACTTCAAACTCTTGCTAATGCTATGGGATAAACTATAACAAGAGTCATGCAAAACCCATGGGAACGGTCCTGGAGAACACAGCCTTGGAGTAGAGGGATTTGGGGGTGTGTTGAAAAGTTAACTTTAAAGAGATGTAATGCCAAACCACTAAAATATGAACCTGTAGTTAGGTAGGCAGGAGGGCTAGACTTTTCCAGGAGAGAGTTATCAATGTGTCTGGTATGTGTAACTACAGGGCTAAGTCACCCAGGAATACATGTAGGTAGAGAAGAAAGGCTTTGGGGCACAATTCTAGAACCCTCCAGATCTGAAGATTTGAGAATGGCAACCTTAAGAAGTCCCAACTTAGGAGGAAATAAGATAATAGATTCCTGGGTTCCCAGGGGTTTTTGTTGTTTTGTTTGTTTGTTTGGTTGGTTGGTTGGTTTTTTTTTTTTGTTGTTGTTGTTTTTTAAGACAAGGTTTCTCTGTGTAGCTCTGGCAGCCCTGGAACTTGTTCTGTAGACCAAGCTGGCCTTGAACTGAGAGATCTGCCTCCTGAGTGGTGGTATTAAACATGTGTGCCATTGCTGCCTGGCCCGTGTGCCAACTTTAATAAAAAGGTCTCAGGTAGAAGCTGAAAAAGGGGAAGAATATAAAAAGTACCTCAAATATATGGAAATTGTGTAGCAATGTGAAAAGGACTCCTGCCTCTTCCAGTGAACATTCATTTGATAGTCAGATGTGAATAAGTAGACTCTTTTTAACTGCTTAAAGAGTGAACAGAATCTCAGTAGAATGAGTACAGTGAAGAACAAACACATTGAGACACTCAGGTACCTTACACATTTGGAAAGAAATGTCTTTATCTTTAAAAATGTTAAAGTCTTTGTAAAAGGTTCACTTGAGTTTACTTAATTCTCATGGGTAGGAAGGACACAAAAGTTTGCTTTGTTCATTTTAATTTAAAAATTTTTTATGAGAATTTCATATGTAAGTACTGTGTTTTCATGATTTCTACCCTTCCTTCCTCCAAAGCTCCTTTTATGGCACTCCACTTCCTCTCTCAAATTCATGAATATATATGTATATATATTCATGAATTTGAGAGAGGAAGTGGAGTGCCATATATGTGTGTGTGTGTGTATGTGTGTGTGTATGTATATATGTATGTATATATATATAATGACTTTATAATACATATATGATATTTAGTTACAGAGAATTTATATATATTTAGAGAATTGAATTAAAATTCCAAAAAAGACTAATTCTTCCTTTCTCACCATCCATTAATTGCCTGGGACTTTTCAGCTAGGGCTAGGACCCCATGAGATCTCCTCCATCCATGTTAGGGTGCCTACTGGTGGTTTTGTTGTACAGGTCTTATGGAGGCCACTACATTGTTGAGATTTTATGGGTATAGCTTCCCTGTCATATATAGATGGCACTTTTGTAATGTTCTGGTTCTTACAACATGTCCCCAATCCCTTTCTACAACATTTCCTGAGCCTTAGGTGTAGAAACTGAATGTAGATGGATCAGCTAGGGTTGGTCTTCACAACGCCCACAGACAGGAAACGCCAGCCAATGAAATCAGTGGCCTGGGATTTGACCATGGTTTTGTTACCATCTAGAAGAAAGTGGGGAAAGCTAACGGCATTCTCTATGTGTCTATTTCTGATTGTTCTTTCCATGACATGTGGGTCTTCCTACATTATGCAATTGGAAGCATTTCGACAATTTACAGAAATAGAACATACTTTACAGAGCCAAAGTCATGTGGCCAATGAAGGAAAATATATAAACAAAAGAAGGGGGATGGAGTTTTGAGGAAATCCAAAATGGATATTCTAAGGCTTTAAATTAAAGTCTAACATACAGCTCACAAGCATTTAACTAGCTCCCTCCTTGCTATAGGGGTTAGGGTACCAGTCCACTCAGTTTTAATGAATGCTATCAGCAGCTACTCTAGACATCATTGCTAAGTGTGACTCCAGTTAGCAATTATAATTAAAAGGAAGCAAGAGTACAACACTAACACTAAGAGTAACTGTAATGTGTGATCACTTACACAGAGCATTAAAAAATATGAATTATTGATGTTTGTCTTTTACTGGGTTTGTGCCTCTAGTACTGAAGAAGTATGAAGCCACACTACACTCTATTGTCCTTTGGATAATTGGTCCAGGTACATTTTTTGTCTGGGTTTTGTCTAGGAAATTTCTTAAGAGCCACTTGTTTTGGAATCAGTGACTTCTGTTTCTAGACTAATATACAGAACTCTTTCATGAAAGATAAGCAATAAGCAAAGACCTTCCCCCTGATCCTTCTAATGGGATCTGAAATGGTAGTTTTCTTGCTGGCCTTAAATATATTAACTCCCATCTTCAAAGTCTTTTGTGTTAGTTTTTTGGAACATGTTGTCTTATTTGGGGCTACTACAGCTGTGATGAAACATCATAACCAAAGCAGCTCAGCTACAAAGGGTTTATTTTACTCACAGTTTCTTGTAACAGGTTATCATCAAAGGAAGTCAGGACAGGCACTTCAGCACAGAAGGAACCAGAAGGTTCCTGATGCAGAGGCCATGAAGGGGTACTGTTTACTAGCTTGCTCAGCCTGCTTTCTTATACAACACAGGACCACCACCCCAGGGATGGCTCCCCAAAATGGACTGGGCCCTTCCCCATCAAGCAATAATTAAGAAAATGCACTGTAGGATTGCCTACAGCCTGATCTTATGGAGGCATTTTCTCAATGGAGGCTCCTTCCTCTCTGATGACTCTAGCTTGTGTCACATCGATGTAAACCAGTGCACATACACTTTAATTTTTTTTCCTCTTGGTTGCTAATTTTTGTCACAATCCTATAACACAGTGAAGCCACGCTACAAATGTGGTTTTCCTTTGTGACAGCGTTCCTTGTTCCTCTATCAGCTAGATTTGGTAGAAACTGTGCCATAACAAGCAGAGAAACTTAGAATCTATTTTGGAAGTTTCCTAGCTTGCGTGTCACCTTCCCTCCTCTAATAGTGTGCTTTGTCCACAGGTCCTTCAGTTGGACTTGTGTGAGCTCTGACAGTTAAGGGATGTGTAAGAGGCCAGTGCTAATTATATTAATCCACGACTTCAAAGGAGAGGACAGACTCAAACTCATTGACTCTTTTTCCCAATGTGAAATATGTAAGTCCTGTTCTTATATGTCATAAGAGAATGGCCCAAACGCAGTTGCCTCGGAGACACAGTGAATCTGAAGCCATCCATTTGCTTGAATATATTACCGTCCATAAAAAGATTGTTCACAATTAAAGACAGACTTTCTCCTTATTTCCATCTTTTGGATTGTCATTGTTTGCTCCGTTATAAAGTGGCTTGTTGACACCAAATATTTTAATAATTTGATTCCAGGGCTTTGTGCCTATGCCTTTGAGAAGCTGGTATAGTAATTAAACTGTCTTTTAGCTGAAACGCTTGCAGAGCGTCCAGTTCTGTGCCTGGCAGCTGGTGATGCATTATAGAGACATTGAGCTAATCGATTAAAACCGCAGAGGCATGGGAGTTGTCTGACAGCACTGTACTAGGATGAAATTAGTTGGAATTGCATGGTGAAATTAAGGGGAATGCAGCTGATTGCAGCCCTTCTGGGAGAATCCTGGGTGAGAGGGACACTGTGCGTTGATCCCTGCGTAATTAGGACAGCCATGTTTTAACAGTATTTCTAAAGTATTAAAATGGACTGGATAAATCAGCAGGGCTGCTTCCAGTGAACTTGGCATCCATCCACTGTGACTGAAATAACATGAAATTTTTCGGCTGCTAGAGAATGTGAAATTGGACTAATTGTCTTTTAACTAGTCTGCTCGACTGCTAGCCTGGAGCAGAGCTGAGTAGGGTATCGGATGGTAGGCCTACAGCTGGGATGTGGGAAACTAAATTTGAGATGATTATCTCGGCCCATCTAAATAGATGTACCATACCAAATCAGGTGTTACCTACCATCACACATAACAGCTCGGATTTACACTGTCCTCCTGGAAGGACCCCTTCTTAAATATTTGAAGATCCCTTTGAAGATGTGTTGCATTGAAGATTGTGGAGGTCGAGGTTCCTTCGCCTCCCTTATAATTGTGGCTCCTTTCTGGAAAAAAAAAAAAAAAAGAAAGTAAAAGGGTTTAGACCCTTCTGAGTCACACACTGGCTATCAGCATTTGTCTCTGTCCTGGGCTCTGTTCTGAAGAGGGGTACTTTGGTACTTTGCACAAAAACGGGATATTGGTGCTAATTGCTGATTCATGTCAGACAAATCCTTGTTACACAAGCACTGAGTGCTGCGACTGGCCCCATATTCAGGATTTACATGTGATCAAAGAGAAATTCAGAGTTCAATGTCATGGTGGTGGTGAAAAAGTGACTGGGAGTCAGGATTACTATTCTGCTGTTCTTCATTTTGGTAAGGTCTCTAGCTCTCTCTAGGCAGTATTGTTTGGCTTTGGTTTTACTTCTTGATGTATATGTAAGTAAAAGTCGGATATCTGGGGTGCAGGCCTTATAAGCAGCCTCAGAGTTCTGGAGTGTTCCTTCTTCTGTTAATCTAGGTGAGCTCACACAAACTCACTGAAGTGTACTCTGGCACTACCAATGGATTTGTAGAAGCCAAATCATACACACTAACACAAACTACACTTCAAGGATTCTCGGGAGGGATAGGAATCATCGGAGTGCACGTTCTCACTCACCTTCATAGCAGAGTTTTTAATTGTCACTTGCTATTCTTCTAACGATGGCTCCTAATGGTCTATTGGAAGGAAAACCTTATCCCATATTCTATCAGCTTGGTTTATTAGAGGATTTCTTGGACATCATTGTGTTATGGGATCAGCCTTAGCATTCAGAACATCAGCCAGCCCAAAGACGGAAACCGAGCTAATCATTTGCGCTTTCTCCAGAAATGTGGGAATCAAATATCAGACTGCCTTTGATTTGGAAGCCAATGGGAAGAGGCGTCTATGGGTTTACAAAATAATAGTCAGGTTTCTCTTGAGTCTCTAGTGTGAGAACACACTCTAGCTTCTGCACGGAGCAGGAAGATGTGAGTCGTGACATCACTCTCGTCCAGCTCAGAGAGTTCTTGGCACATATGTTACTAGTTAATATCCCTGTTGCCTCCCCCTTAACTCCTCATTCTCCTCCTTTTCTCACATATATTTATTATCTTCTCTTTGCATGCTATGTCATGCTGTGCTGTTTGTCTTTACAAACTCCTTTACATCATTTGTAGAATAAAGTGCAGCTTTAAAGATAAAATATTTTCTCATTCATATTCCTCTCATCTTAAAGAGCAGTCAACACATGTCAGAGGAAACCAGGCGCAATGGTAGGGAAGAGCTGTCTGTGCCATCCCCTGGATAACTCTTCTGTCCGGTAGAGAGCTGGATTTTTGTTGTATTTTTAAAAGCTTAAGAGCTATTGTTTCTTCCTATAACTGGTGCTCTGTGTTTGAAAAGACTCCTAACTTTTATTTCTGTGAAATTCTACATTCAAAGCATTTGTAAATAAACACAATTCCTGAAAGTTGCTAGATATATCCAGATAGTATGTGCCAGTGCGGGTAAGAGATTAGCTGTGGGTTATGTCTAGTGACCCTGGGGATGAAGACTCTCTGCTATAGATAACTCTTACATTGGGAGCAACTAAATTCTCATATTGTTCATAATATTTATTGTGAGGCAGTGATCACATTTCTGGCCCCAAATTGATCACATCATTTAAAAATGTTTTCCCCAAAGCATTATGATAAGGAAGAATGTGCAGAAAGACCAATTCGTGTTGAGTGGTACGCAGTCTTTCCATAGGCTGCCCGAGTGCCTATCACTGGTTAGAACGCTTCATCTTCTCAGCAGGGATCCAGGATCCCTGACATTACAAATGGCAGGTGCAAGGCTTATAGAGAGGCTGTAACCAGTACCTCAATCTTATAGCTAACCAGTCAGATCTAATAGCAGAATCCAGCTATCACTGCTGTGTCAGTGTGCACTTTGGGAAGGTACAAGGAGATGGAGAATGTGTAACTTCCTAAGAGTCTTTCATGTGTATTTCCTCTTCAGGACTAATTAAAGGGTGTCTAGAGCACTTATGTTTCCATTTCTAGCACAGTCATATGAAAAAGGAAAGCAGACTTTAAATCATGCATATCACACTGAGCAACTTAAGGATCTGGTTATCAGATGCTGAACTCAAGTGGCATGAGGAATGAAAACAAGAGATGGTGCTCTGGCATCTGATACGATTCTCCACCTCTTTACACACAGATGGGAGAATGGTCTTTCTACTAGTTAACCTAATGATGATGCTAGTGGCCATCAGTTGGATCATGAATTAAGTAATAATTTATTTTGAATTTAAGATGACTGGGTAGCATATATCTTCCAGTTAATGAATAAAATATTTGCTCATGCTGACCCATCTTGACCACGCACAGTCAACAACCCATGTCTGAACTGGGTAGGAGGAGGCAGAAGCAACGGGAAAACAAAGAATGTTACCTATCTTTTATTCACCTCAAACACATGCGACACAACTACACATCTGTGAGGATGGTATAACTCTTGTTAAGCATCATTGCCACGATAGTTTGGGGTTTTGTTTGTTTGTTTGTTTTTTGTTATTGTTTTGTTTTGTTTTTTTTAGGATGCTGCCTATGATGGTTAGGATTAGCTGTGAACTTGGCAGAAGTTAGAATCATGTGGCTGATGGGCCTCTGGGCATGTCTGTGGAGGATTAACTGGATTGACTTAATTAAAGTGAGAAAACCTACTCACTTTGGATGTTATGTTCCCTAGATAGGGAATAGATGATGCCAGCTAGGTACTAGTACACATGCATTCATTTCTTGCTTCCTCTGACTGTGAATATAATGTGACCAGCTGTTTTAAACGCCTGCTTCTTGGACTTATCAGCTCTGATGAACTACACTTTGAACCGTGAACTAAAATAAACTCTACTCTCTTGAATTGCTTTTTCCATAGCAAGAAGAAAAGAAACCAAGACACTGCCTCTTTCTGCAACCTATTCTGCCCCAGGCTTGTGCTCTATAGACACTGCCTGTCTTTAGACATTTGTCTTTTCAGCATCTGCTATACCAACTGCTTGGATAGGTCTCTTCTTTACTGTTTTCCCTTCTGTGTATCAAAATCTATATTTGGTTCATTTATGACTCAGAGTAGGATTTAAAATCTTCTAGTATACTGTTCCTTCAGTCGTTCCCAGGTTCCCCAACTAGTTAACACAGAACTGTGAAGACTCTGCTACTGCCCACACTGAAACCCTGTACTCCACCGTATTCTGTCGTATCCCAAGGCATCCTTACCTCTGGAACCTATTGTACTGTTACCTTGTTAGCTTGTTTTCCATCTCCAGGCTCCTGATGTACTTCACAGTAGAAGTCCTGGCTCTTTTCTTGCCTGCCAGGTCTGGGGTGCCTGGCAGCGCCCAGAATGCACTGTGTTATCAGGTGGCCAACTAGATGATCATCCTTCTGACTCTCCTTTTCATTCCATTGCTCCCACAGATTCTGTTGGCATCAAGATTTTGCCATGGTTTTCCATCAGAACAGTGATGGATAATGTATCTCGTGTGTGACAGGAGTTCTTCAACCTAATTAGACCCCTGGTGGAAATGAACATAGCTTAGTGTAGAGAACGCTCTTACTCATTTATTCACTCTACTTGCTCCCAGGTTTGGGGAGATGTTAATCATAATTTTACCTTTTAAAAAAATTTTCATGAGGCAAATGAGCAAATGTATTATGTTGGGACCGCAGGGCTTTATATTTAAGGAATCTTAGATCCTAATTGCATAGAGCTTGTTGAATGGAGATAGTCCCCTTCTTTTGGGACAACCAAAAATTGTCATAAGGAACTGACTCTGTGTGTCCTCTCTTGTGTTATTTCATATTATTATGAGTGGCAATGGCAGAGATGTAAGGCCACAGAAAGCTTTGTTCTTAGGTTTTTTTGGTTTTTTGTTTTTTTATTAGGTGGTTTCTAAGTGCAGTATTTTCTTAAAACCTTCTCTACTCCAGTCAGAGGACTGACTTGTTCTGACAATGAGGCTTCTGAAATCACTCTTCCCACTGTGAAGAAGATAGAAAAAGAAACAAAAGACTATCCCTTTGATGCAGTAGGAAGATGCTATTTCTCCATAGTGAAATAGCAGCCCTGATTTCTTTAACATCAACTACTAAGTGGGAGCAAAGCTACTTCCTGAGCCAAGGATACCGGCCATCCCTGGAGTCATCCAGGAGATGCATGGTTAGCAGTGCTAGGAGGAAAAAAAAAATCTAATTTGTAGATAGGATATTTATCTTGAGATTACAAAAGCCTGGAAATGCAATTTGTAATTTTAAAGATAGCTGGTGTATGGATATAGGTTAAGAGAAATGAACTTTGCCATTTTGGAGTTATTTTTTAGAGGAAAAGGCTGTGTGGAAATGCTCCTGAAATGACCCCATCTCTTGGAGCTCCTGCCCTGCTTTTCATTGCATGGGCATCTTGCTGCAAGCTCATTTTGTTGCTAAACATGAAGCTTTACAATGTAGATTGCACTAAGAATTTTTTAATGGAGCAATTTAGAGCAGCTGCAAAGGGTGCTGGACTTCCCAGGAGTTACTTACCAGACTTGTCTGTGATTACAAGTCCCACAGTGAGATGAGGTGAGGCATGGAGGTCCTGGGTAGGTCAGGGGGTGAGCAACTGAGCCCAAAGGAAGAAAGCAAGAGAAGAGAGATGATCAGGTTGGCTGGCTGGCCATGTGGGCTCCACTAATGCTGTTCTGTCCTTATTAACCCTACACCCTCCACCTGAATGGCTCTGCCTCTACTTGTGCAAGCCAGAGCGCATCAGAGTACCTGTAATCTGGCTTCCTTTTGCAATTTGAAGAAAAAAATGGTTTAGAACTTAGAACCAAAGTGAATTCAACTTTCCATGTAGGGAAAGGGAAGCTGTAGGGTAATCATGATTAGGGTGAACTGGGAAAACAAGTCAGTGGCACAATACAGATACATGCATTTTTCCTGAAACTTAGCATGCATGCGCTACCAAATGTGCGTGATTTTGTTCTCTCATTTTACACTTGTCAGTATATTGCATTATATTTTCAAGTCCCTTTGGGGCATGCATTTTTTTTTCTTCTCTCCAAGAAAAAATATTGTGAATAGACCGATCATATTACATCAGAAACAGCATCTTACCAGTTGTTAATTATTATGTGAAATGACTCTGTAGACATCCCCACTTCCCTCTGAAGTTTGTTCTAGCCTAGAAAATGATAGGAGTTTGACCGTCTCTGTGTCTTGGCATGGGAGGATACTAGAGCGCTTTGTCCACCTGGCTCAGGATTCCCGTATCTTAAAGACCAGTCCAGAGACTGAGCTCCTCAGTCTTGTCTCCTGTACATTTTAATATGTCCTCTGTGCAACCCCAGTATGTGTTAACTCAAGCCACCCTTTCCTTGACCGTCTCTCTTTTCCGGCACTGTCACTGTAAAGTCAAGAGAAACTTGCCTAGCCAGATATGGGGATGTACTCTTCCATCTGTAGTGCTCGGTTGGGAAGACGTGGATGAGGCTTATGAATTTGAGGCCAGTGATACCTGGAGAGACAGATAAGACACAAACTATTCACTTTCCCTTTCTAGATTTGAATCTTTGAGATGAGCAAGTGATTTTTTTTTCTCTCTCAAGATTCATGAAATCGGACATTGAATGTACAGGAATCATTACTATGGAAATGCTCCTTCAGGAACTCTTCTATACAACTCCATTTGTGATATTGTGGATGGTATTATGGAGAGATTATGGGTGAATCCCAAACACGATGTTCAGCTGAAGAAAGCAGGCAGCTAAGAACAATACTGTGTGATTCTGATAAAGGATGAAACTAAACTATATTGTTGGAGATTGGGGAAGAATTCGAGGAAGTGAGAGTTATTATGTATAGATTCCTTACATCAAATTCACCAAGCTGTTTTCCTAATAAGATGATCATTCCTCCACATGTACATCATATTTAAAGTAAACATACATAGGAATAAAAGTCAAAATTATTTCTCGAGGAAACCCACTATCAATTTTAGGTTATTAACTTAAGGTGCTAGAATTAAGGCCACAGAGATTTTATTTGGCCATACCATGACACCTACATGCTGGGCTTCATCTACAGTCTTCTGTATACTGCATGTAGGCCTCGCGTTCAGTCTCATCAGAATGAGGACAACTGGAATGTATGGGTTTTTTTCTAACAAACTTGAACATATTTATTACAGTTTCTCAAACTGTCTGCATTTTTTTGCTACCTGTCCAGATTGTGCACTGTTAGCCTAAGGTTTATGTAATATTCACAACTTAGGCTATTGATATAAACCAAAATCCTAGGAAACAGACTGTGGAGATCTGCTCTCCATTCTAGGATCATATTTTACATGTCTGCCTTGAAATGGAAGTGGACAGGAGAAATCCAATCAGTAGTTACAACACTCAGGACAGGCACCACAAGTTGGGAGAAGCCAGCTTGCAGCACAGGGGGTCTCCGGTAGTTAAGGATGGTTTTCTGTGCAGGTATGTACTTTAAAGGATTATTAGCAGATTTGTTAGGTTTAAGTATGTGTATAAATATACAAACAAGTGAGTTTGACATAAGAGAATCAAATGTATTCCAGTGGCTTTCCCCTTCCCATCAGATGATCATCTGGAGATGGTATAATAACAATAGCCTTGTTGCTATAACTTCATATTAAAAAAGAATCAAGTATTCATTTTAGACCTTAAAGTTTTTATTCTTTTCTGTGTATGGGTGTTTTGCCTGTATGTATGTCTATGAACTATGTGGATATGGTACCTGTGAAGGCCAGCAGAGGATTTTAGATACCCTGGAATCAGACAGTTGTGAGCCATAGTGAGTACTGGGAATTGAACCCATGTCCATTGGATGGGCAGCCTGTGCTCTTCACTGCTGAGCCATCTCCTCAGCCCTCATTTTGAACTTTTAAAAGGATTTGCTTTCTGCCACGGCTATCTGCGTGATCCTCAGAATGTGGTTTTCCTCGCAGCCCAGGGGCTTATTCTGTGGAAACATGCTATGTTGGTTCTGTCCTAAACAGAATTTAGAAGCATGGGAATAATCCCCTTTGCAAGTGAGCGTTTAAACGGCACAACATAGTAATAGAGTTCCAAAGAGATATGAAAATATTAAAGAGAAGCTTCTTGACTGGAAGGGATTATTCAGATCTTACCCTTTATGTTACAGTGTTTTAGAGTCAGACCACAAGAGCAGTCTACAGTGGTGTCTAATTGCACCTCAGTTGGGGTTTCTGTAATATGAATGGCTTCTCTCTTCCCTATGAATGGAAACTACGGATCTCATTCCAGTTTGAATATTAGGTCTAGTTCACACTGGAGAGCCAGAGGGGAAAGTACAACCCTTATATGTGATTTACTAGGCCAGATGGCTCCCAGTGCTAGTGCTGTTGGGGTAACAGATGAAGGGTCATCACCACGGTGCGGATAGAGGTGTGTGCTTGCTCCCAGTACTGTTTATAAAGGCCTCATCTCTCAGCCTAGGCTTCTTATGGAAATGCCAGATCAGAGGCGATTCTGTTTCCTATGATGACATTGCAGAGCAGGACCACGCGAAGCATGCAATCTGTTTTCAATCCATTTAAAGTCTCAGGAAGTGAGCTTTCATTTTATAACTCTAGACCGGATTTATTCTCCTCCAGCTTGAGCCTCAAGGTGAGAACGAAAGAAATAAAATCTTAATAGAATGTGGTTAGGATGAAATTCTTAGTTAGTTAAACATCAAATTAGCTGGAGATTTTGTTTATTGTGAGAATCACGCAAGATCTATTGGCTTTATATTTTTGAAGTATTTTGCTTTCTGTTCAGGTACAAGCTGTCAATCAAGGCTAATCAAACTGGCACCATTAACATGATACATCATAAAATTTCACAATAATGTCAACCTGTAATTCTGTCAATCTGGTTAAGGGGGAAATGGGTGAAAAACAATATTGTCGTTCTGTAAACGCACCCAGAAGGTGACCTAGAATAGCATGAGAATCATCTCTTGTAACTGTGCCTGGCTTCTATCGGAGGCTGGTCAGATTTAGGGCTGACAAATGGCCAGGTGGCCAGAGCCATTCTTTCCCCATATTATTCTAAGTGAGGTCACATAAGTGAAGCGCTGCCCACAGATTCTCTAGTTTGTTATCTCTGATGAGTAAGAAAGAGTGCATTTTAGAAAACAGAGCCAGGACGCCACAGCGCTCATCTCTCTCGGTTCAGTGTGCAGGCACATTGAGTCTTCCTATTTATTCCACCAGCTCACTTATTACACATATTCTTCTCCTTTTATGAACTTACATTCTGGGGTATTCAGAAGCATCCATTTTAAGACTCACTGGAGTTAACAATAAAACACAGGCATACATAAAGCAATAAAGCCCAGCTCCCAGTGCAAACTTTGTTTTCCTTTGCAGCCCAGGGATATCATGGTCCCACCTTGAATTAGGATGGATAATAGATTCCCAACTCAAGAAGCCTTCAGACTTGGGGTCTACTTGTCTTTCACTTTCCTTGGAAGTTCCTTGCTTGGGTGTCGGTAGTCTTTCTCGTTGGAGAGTTCCATTATTGTCAGTATTGTTAGAGGATACTTTTTAATTATTCAATCCTGTGATGAAAATAGGAAACCAACTCCACTACACACAAAGTAGTGGTGCTGGTGCTGCTGCTGGTGGTGGTGGTAGTGGTGGTGGTGTGTGTATATTATGTATCTTACAGGAAGAGAACAAGCGGTCAATTATTATTCTCTGGTATTCAATATGCACTAAAGTACATCTCATAGAAAAGAAACTTTCTGCATGTGGAAAAGACTGGCTAGTCAGTCACTTTACATTTTAGATTACTATTATTTATAAGCTGAGGAAACTTCCTGCAAAGATTCTTCACCCAGAAGCATAAACAAAATGGAGCTTCTATTGTTAGTGTTGGGGGAGGCACCCACGCTCAGCTCCCTCAGACCGTTCCCTAGGTGGGACACATTTTGTAGATGGCTGAACCACTTGCTCACTGGAGTCCCATTCCAACCATCCTCCTGCATCTTGTGGAATGTGTGGATCAAACCCATCCTGCTTTGAATTTTATTCTTGTCAGATATTGATCACAGTAAGAAGATGGGTAACCAAAGCAGCGATGATGTTTGGGATTCTGGAATAGAGTTTGGTCAATGATTTTTACAGTTCAAACCAACTTAGGAAAATGTTATTCACTACAATCCAAAATTTAGTAAAGAGTATAGATTGTGTTTTAAGTTCCAAAAATGTAGTTGTACAAAAAAAAAATAGTATCTGAAAGTAGAAAAAAACCCCAAGTATCTATTATGTGTGTAATACTATTTGGTCTGTCATGTGGAAGCGAATAAAATGTAGCCATTGCCTTTTTCAAAATGGAGGGAAAATGTGGCCAAAAGGTTAATTACACTGAGCAGCCAAACATTACATTAAAAGCTTCCCCAAATAAGTCCTGGCAGCCCCAACTTTTAACGACCCAAAATAGGGTAATAATCTCATAGGTCCCTTAAGTTAATGACTCCCTTCCTCTCGTCCCTCTTTTCCCTCTTCTAGTCTCAGAACCAGCTGAGACAAGCAACCAAGCACTCACTCTCAGAAGCCATGATCAATCCTTTCTACCTTAGGTATTATTATTTCTACCTTAGGTGCCTATTAGGTATTTTTTCACAGAAACAAGAAAATTAATAAGTGGTGCTTAGCACCCCCTTTTGTTTTAATAGGCAAGGAATACCCACAGAGGACATAGTGAGAAATATCGACCAAAGCATTTATTCTAGGAAGAAAGGAGGCTTCCTTTGCTGAGTAACAGCTCACGATGCCCTCTTGATGAAGAACAGCGATGTTCAGCTGTGAGGAACAGACAGAGCCAGCGCCATGGGTGGAAGGTGAAGGCCTGGATGTTTCAGCTAGCTAAGACTTCAGTGTGATATCCCTGAATGGATACAAATGGGAAGGACCTTGGCTCACTTGATCACGTAGGCTGCAGCACACTGCAGGTTCTAAAACCTCAACGCACAACAAGATGCAACATTCCATCCTGTAAGCTCAGTGAAAGATGGAGTGCTGTCATTCTTCTTGAACGATTCCCTGGAGCAAATCAGTGTAAACTTAGAAGCTCTGGCTAAGAACTTGGGAAATGGGCCTGATTTTTACAAGCTGTCTTACTAACAGAATGACTCAAACCTGAATTTTCCCAGGTAAAGAGCGTTCACAGAAATCATAATCTAATTCCTGCAAGGGGGTGACACTTTTTCTTCACTAAGGAATTGCCATGGTGACAGTATCTCGTCTCATAGATATATATTTACATAAATGTTCAGTGTATACATACACAAATGCACACCTCTGTCAACACACATTCACCCCCACTTTATGTTCCACGGTGAAACCTCTGGAAATGTTGGCGTTTTCTTTTATAAATGTGATCCTTCCCTCCCTTCCCATCATTGCTTCAGCAACATTTCTTTCCTGGGGTTAATTCAGTGCATTGATTTAAATCTATTAAGCCTAGTGGAGTTCTGTGTGTCTTAGATAATGCAGTCCTAACAGAGGAAGGACACCTGGGGTGCGACTGCTAACCACCACTATATCACCATTATGTGTGGATGTGTGTGTGATTGCCAAGATCTCAGAGATCTGCATCCAGATTTGCAAAGCCTGCATAAAATTTCAATGCCCTATGATGACCACATAAGTCTGAGTAGAAAATTTCTCAACTTTTTTTCTTTTTTTGGGGGGGGGGAGTTTCATATGTAAGTAGAAATATTCAGTTGAGGTTATGCAAATGTCCATGCTGTGGCTAAGGATTCCATCAGACTGGGTAAAGATTGAGGTAATTCTCCCCCCCCCCCAGAAAACTGGGACCTACCTGTGATCTAACCCATTTCCACTCAAGCTGTGGAGGCAGGCACTCTAACCAAGCTCCCCAGTCCATAAAGAAAGGGTCATGGCAGGTCTCTGTGTGGGCCAGTGATCAGTTGTAGGTGCTGTCTCTGGAGAAACGTATTCCCTGTTTCTCATTACATCCCCTTTTATATACTTAGTGACAGTGTAAGTTAGAGGCTTGGCTTCCTCACCTGCAAAGGGAAGAATTCTACCTCTGCGTGGTTGTGTCAAGCCAGTTAATATACACAAAGCATTCACGTTTATGCTGGGTAATCATATGCTTTCAATAAATGTCATTGATCATAATGACCTGGAAGCATTTATAAAGACAGAGTAACAGTGTTCAGTCCCTTTTATGTCTTCCCCGCATCTCCCTTTACTCTCATTTGTCACTATGATTTTTCCTACTTAGAAATGCTGAGTATGTGTTTTGTTTTAAAAAAATAATAATAATTAAAGTTGCTCACTAGCCAGATACTACCTGTGATCATCGGTAATTTTAATTCAAGAATAGTACAAACAAATATAAGATTAAAAATAAGGGTATGCTACAAAACAGACGTACTGAAGTAAATCTTGGATTTTTGTAGTCCTGCTCTCAGGAGCCCTGCTGCTTGCGTACAGCAAGAATCTTTTCTTTCCATTAGGAAGATTGGAAGCACTGACATTTCCAGTTCCTTGCAGAGAACCCTTTCTGAACCTCATTCACTGGTGCAGGGGCCTTGTGCTGTCGTGCCACTCTATAAGACATTATTTATCATCCTGGCAAGTGTCACTTCAACTCTTCTGGGTTAGGTCAAGTGTCCCCTCCCCTGAGTCCTTGATAAGGTGCACATACAAGTGCTTTCTTCACATACTGTGGGGGCAGGAATACCTGGGAATTCATATATCTCCAAGGCTTTCCCCAAAGTGAGATCTCTGCTGTGGTCTCCACTAAACTTCCCAGCTGATTTGTTTCTGCCCAGTCAGCTATTGAGATTGTACCAGGACAAAGAGAGCCTCATGCAGCTCGGAGGAGCTGCCCTTCTGAGATCCATGTCTGTGAAGACTGAGCAATGTTCTACTGGGTCCAGCGATCACAGATTGGCTGGCCTCTGGACTCCTGTCAAGACTATCCGATCCTGTGGTTTTTGGGTTTTGTTTTTTTGTTTCTTGTTTTTTTCTGTTACATTTGGCTTTGGTATACATAATAGTCAGATACAGAGATTCGACAGGATCTCATTTGTTCAAGAGAGAAATACAACTTTTCTGCACTGCAAGAAAGTGAACTCCCACCTGCATAGCTCAGTGTCTTTGTTGCAGAGGATTCTGGGAGAATAACTTATACAGAGAAGATAGCTTTGTAGTCAGTTGGCTAACCTTTAAAGTCCATTTTTGTGTAAATGAACAGAAGTACAACATCATTTATAATCTGGTCATACTTTAACTAAACATGCCTGGTATCTAATCAATGGAAAATAGGGACAAAAAGAATTACCCTTCTCCTATTTATCAGTCCTAGTTGCATCCTATGATTGCTGCAAGGCATGGCCACGTATGGCCTGTGTATTGTATAATACTGCTCTGTCCTAGCAAACAACATAACATTTAATAAGTGCAACTCATTCATAGGTGAGACCCCTGTGCAGGGCTCTTTGTACCCTTTTCAGAAGATTTCTACCATTAAGGCCTCAAATGGAGGAGAGCTAGAACTGAACCTCTGTACATCCATGCACCAAAGCTAAGCTGGTGTGCAACCTAGTATTTATTCACTAGTCTTTTGGTGTTAGCATTTTCGTTTTCTTTTGTGGCAGCATCTTTGCCTCATAGCTCAGCCCCCAAGTAGGGTAAAGTTGCTTCTGCCAGCGATGCCGAGCTTAGGCTTATGACTCAGCTTTTCTAAGAAGAACTTGGTTGGTTTGCCCTCTTCATGAGGGAGTCACTTTCATAGCAATGCACAGGCAAAGTCTCTGCTGGGACCAGAAGAAGAAAATCACACACTCTCTTACTAGATTTGAGCCTTAGAAAACTCAGCTTCTGCAGGGAAGGCATCATATGACTAACTCACAAGAGTAAGCTCATGAAGCTCATCAAGGAAAAGCAAGATTCTGCTGTCTCTGAGCACAGACTCACCCCAAATCCTAGTTCACCCTTCCTTCGTTGCTTTCTTCCTTCCTTTCCCCACACCCTCCATTTTCCATTCCATCCAACAATTCATCCACCTATTGATTTTATTAAATTTTATTTTACATTTTTTGGTCTTCACATTTAAGTTAAGTTACCTCTGTTTTATGTTTATGCGTTGAATGCTCTTTTACAATTAGAAGGTTTTAATGCTAGAAAAGAAGAGAAAAATGAAGGCAAAGTAAGAAAAAATGTGGAATTCAGATGGTGTTTTTCTTTATTTTTACAGGAGTAAGATAAATATGTAGAAAAGTATTTAGAACAGACCTTGGGTTCATGTAACAGATTACTGTAACAGTTAAATCTAGTCACTCAAGTAGGAAGTGATTGTGATAAGCACCGAGTATAGGTGTTACAGATCATGAGAAAGATGTAATTTAATTATGTGTTAGGGTCATTCTTACAGTAATTCAAAACCACGGCACAGAGGTTAATGTGTACATTTGAAGAATGACAAGATTGCCTGTATTCCAGGTATCCAAGCAAGGGACCCAAATCTTAATTAAAATGGACTTTGAATATCATTCTTTGTGGTTAAAAGCTACTCAGAGATTTCAGATTTTATTTGATTAAAAAGATAAGGATCTTTAAGAATGTCTAGGATAGAGTTCTGCAAGTGTAAAATGATGCTTGATTGGATAGCTATCAAGAAAAATCTTCTTTCTATAGATAGATAGATAGATAGATAGATAGATAGATAGATAGATAGATAGATAGATAGATAACACGTAGACACATAGATGTATACATATACACATACATGGACAAATACATACATACATTCATACATACATACATATATACATAGACATAGAGATAGATAGTAGATGATAGGGAAGGATAGGTAGATAGATAGATAGATAGATAGATAGATAGATAGATAGATAGATAGATAGACGTATGTTTATGTCTACATATGTATGTGTGTGTATGTATTAAATTCATTCTTTTAACTTTGAGTCCTACAGTCATGTTTCTAAGCTTTTCCAGCACTTACCACATAATACCAAACATACTAATGTAATGAACTCGTGATACTGGCTGAACCCTTGAGAATAGCAGAACCACTGTAAGTCCAGAGCCACTTTTAAATTAGCACAGTTTGAACTCTGCAGTGTGCTACTTGAAGCATGAAAGATATATTCCATTTTAAACTTTAAAAACTTGAAGTTTTATCGTCTTATCGACAAACTTGTAGGGTGTAAGGGTGGCCTTGCGAGGTGCTCTCTGATGGCTCTGTCAAAGCTGAGCATAGTACAGACTGTTAGAGAGCCTGAAAGTTGAATGTCACCACTGATTAGACTTAAATGTACGGTAGCGCATTGGTAGCATTACTAAGACACTGATAATGAATACATATGACCATTAAATATGAGAACAATAAGAGCAACACATACCAGGGGTGAAACCCGTCAACAGTCTAAATTCTCAGTTTCCTAAACAACACGGCATAGAAACAATTTTTCTTAAACCATTTATCATAAGGTATTGATTTTTAATATTTTAACATTGATCCTTGTTTCCCAATAATATTTCAGTATTTACAAGCTTTCTTATAACTGCATAAATATAATGGCACTAGTTGAGCCAAGAGGCCGTGGCCCTGTTTCTGACCCCATGTGTGATTTAATATGTGCTATTGCATCTCTCAGGATGTTGAAGTTATGAAAGTGGGAACCCTGTCTGCTTCACCAACATATTTTCAGGAACCAACTATATTCTTATCATATATTTTGAGTAAGTAGATGAATTAAGGAGGGCAAAAGAGATTCTTCACTAGGACTTGGGAGGGGGAAGTGTTTTTATGAAATAGCTTTCACGTGCGAGAGGAGAAGAGGTGGGAATTTGCTCCTATCAGTAAGAATGGAGTTCTTAAGAAGCAGGAAGAACATGGACTGCTGAGCCGAACAGCAGTCCCCAAGGCTGTGGAGAAAGGAGCAGGCTATTGCCCAGAAGACAGATGACACATCTAGCCCTGCAGCTAGGGTCCAAGTGAAAGTCACAGAATGATAGATGGGGATTCAGAAATTAACAAGGGTCAGCGGTGACCAGAAGAAAGTGGAAATGAATTGCAACATGGCGGTGGGATGAATGGTGGAGTCTCACTGTCACTTGGAGTCTGCGTATCAGTGTGAAAAGAAATTGAAATGAAGAAATATTTGGGGGTTTTGAAAGAGAGTAGTTGAACACGACCTTGAAAGACTTAAAATAGACCATGAATCTAAACTGTATGAGAGATGCCCCTGAAGCCAGGCCAGCTTCCCCAGCAGTGGTGCCCTGCGAGAACCATGGCTGTTAGTTCTCAAGATGCAGAGTGTCTGAGCTTGCTGGGGTGCCGTGGCTGTCCTGTCTCTTTTCCGGGTCATAGTTTCACTCAGGATAGATACAGTCTGTATCTTATCATCTCAGGATGATACTGTGTTTGGAAGGGCCTTTAAGCATCTTCATCTTCATATATTCTCCTGCAGAACCAAACATGGTGTCAGCCTTGATTGACAATGTGTATAAAACAGACTGCTCAGGACTCTGCCATTGGAAATGTTGTTCGTGTCTGGTGACTCTAGGCCTCCAGACTTGTTCTCCAATTTCAGGATATACTTTGGAATTTTGTATCCTGGGATGCTCACCTTTATTTAATCCTGAAAGTAGTGTGGGCAATTTTTCTATCTTTCCTTCTGGAAGTTTCTTGCAGTTTTTAATAATAATAGTGCTGTTGTACTCCAACAGAGACAGTGCTGAGGTAATTGTCGGGATAATTATGTAGAAGGACAGCCAATTATAGATTTAGACTTTCCAGGGGAAAATCAGAACTTACTCAAAATTTAACCTACTTAACAATCTACATAATACTTGTGAATATCAATTTTTATCAAGTATTTATCAGTTGAATCTCTAACTCTTGCAGTGTAACAGATTATAGAGTTTGGCTTAAAAAAAAAAAAAAACCTACATTTCTAAAGAAACCTTGGTATGCCTGTTTAATCAAAGTTATCCTAAGTTGTCCTTTTGTTTCTGCGTTTCCTAGATTTTCTAAGACTTCAGGAGAATATTGAAAATGCTCATTTTTTTAATATTAGCAAAAAAATAAATTGATCTAAAAATTACAAATAAATCTAAATAAAACCCCAACATAGGTTGTATCACGCTTTCAGGGATCAGTGTTACTTGGAGTGAACGAGCAAAGGTCTGGTGCTCTAAGAGCTCATGTTGACTAAACAAATGAAATAGTTGGGGGGGAGGGGGTTAAGGTAATGGGAAAATGGATTCTTGACTATGAATTAGGATTGAGGAATATTTTGGTAGAACAACTTTTATAAAGGTTGCGCTTTTGTTTCAGGATTTGTGAGATAGAACAAAGGAATTCATTTTGAAGTTTTTAATTCCAGATTATATTAATGATTCATCTCAAGGTCTTGAGAAAACTCCTAGGATAGATCAAGCAGGACTGAGTAGTGACTAGGCAGACATGACTGGAGGAAGGGAAGGACTTAGACTGGAGTCTGATAAGAAGGTGGGTTGGGATTTTTCTAGTGTGGGATTGGGTATGGTTTAACTGAAGAAGTCTGGGGGAGGGATCAGCTTTGTATTATGAATGAAAATGATAGGCATGCTCCCATGTTACTTAAGTGACTGTCCTTAAGTTAGCTATACCTGCCAGAGAAAAAAGTAATTAAAATAAATTATCTGACTTCTGTTTTTAGTGAAACGCCCCTGTGGGTGGGTATCAGTGTCAAACCACTGAGTGATATCGGCAGGAGGTTTTCAGCCCTCACGACTGAAGGAGGGGAAAGGCCCATTTTCCACCTGATATCAGTTTAATTTTTAGTCCAAAATTTAGCAACTTGGTGATATTTGCAAATCAAAAGTCATGCTTGATTTTTGAAACATATCAAGCAGGTACTTCCTGGAATATTTTTAATCACAATTAAAAAGTACATGGAAGATGCTTTGAGATTGATAATTGGAAGTGAGATTGGTAGCAAATGAACCCAGGTTTCATGGCCTTTAAGAATATGAGTACCAGGGGCTAGAGAGATGGCTCACAGGTTAAAAGCACTAGCTGTGGTTTCAGAGGTCCTAAGTTCAATTCCCAGCAGCCATATGGTGGCTTGTAATCATCTACCATGAGATCTGGTGCCTTCTTCTGGCCTTTAGTCATCTATGCAGTCAGAATGCTGTATACATAATAAATAAATAAATCTTTTTTTAAAAAAAAAAAGTGAATGCCATAGTTTTAGTTGAGTGACTACTATGTTGTTCAATAGTATGCAAAGACTACAGTGTGTTGCTGGATGCTCCACCCCTTTCCATGAGTAAGCTCACTATTATGATGTAATTAAGACGGCATATTATATATTTAGTAAAAATGTCCACCAGAGTTGACACAACATCACAAAGAAGCATCCTACCAGGTTTTTATTCCTAGAATTCTTTGAATTTTTAAGTTCAGAAGACGTGTACCAGTGAGCATTTGATTGCCTGGTTTATTTACATTATCCTGTCCTAGAAGTGGGATGTGCAGTGGGTCAATGTTTGGAGTTTTATTAGATCAGTAATTTTGTTTAAACACAGTTATACATGACTGACCCTGTCTGACCTGAAATTCTTAGAGCTGTAACCTACGCACTTGAGACTGCAGACAGTTACCTAAGTTTGGAGCGTATGCATAACCTTAGTTGAGTAAGGTAACCTGAGAGTTAGGAGCAGGCAGGAATGCTTAGGAACTAAAACTTACAATCACTGTATCAGTGACAGCCCATAATATTTTTCCTGTATTCTTACGGTAAGTCAAAATGAAAGCAGAATATTTAAACTGTATATTAAATGCATAAAAAAGAATGCCAAACCTGTGATATAACTATATAAAACAGCCACATATCAAAAATGATATTCTTAGGATCTGTGCAAAACTGACTCCTGGTTATTTTCATGCCTTTGCAAATAATATTTAATTAGTAAGATACTTTAGAACTTCCAGCTATAAATAACATTTTTATCATAAACTGACCTAGTGATATTAAATTGGTACAAAGCTCAAAATCAGTATTTAACATTTAATGGAATGAACAAACTAATTCTGCAATTTAACTCAACATTTGCAGTTCGAAGACTTGTACCCTAATGGTTTGTAATTAATTTTTCTGAAAATCATATTTATGATAGTCTGCAGATTTGAGGCTTTATCTAATACATAATGTTCATTTTGAGCCTTTAATTGCATTTAAATTAAAATTGGCTTAGCAGGAAGATGAATTGTGGGAATGCATCAAACCGCCCAGCATGTCCTGAAGATGTGAGCCTGAAAATGCAATTTGGTGGAGATGTGCAGAATCATTTGGAGTTCATTAATTTTTATTGCACAGGTAGTTTTACTAAAGTAGGTTATTTTCTTTGAAATTTATATTTATGTTTATGTCAATAGCTGAATATTGTATTAGCCCTTACATCTATTAGAGTTTATTAACCTGGCCTAATAGAGGTTGTTCATATTGAGAGCATAGATAATTTGTGCTTGTCCCTTATTCAACATCAGTGAGAGTGATACTGCACAGTGCATTTGGGAAGGACAGAGAGGCGGAAAGAGCCACTGTAGAAGGGAGGAGACAAGCATGTTTGGGTTCCAAGGTTTGTACCCAGCAGTTGTGGTTTCTCAAAGATGGCACTCTCCCTCAGAGAGGGGGTGCTCCCCACCACCCTGAGGCCTTCCAGGCTCACCAACCTTTGTCTCTTTGTGTGATGGATTTTTCTGACCTGGTCACTACACTGAAAGCTTATCAGCGTGTAACTTTGATGGCTAAATGGTGCCTGAGTTTTGTCCAGTCAGTCTGGGAGTGACTCCCTTAACTTACAGATTACTCTGCGGCTATCCAATTTAATTATAATGTCATTTGACAATTAAGAGGGAAAAGAGGTTTTTGCATTGTCTAATGAATACAAATTGTCTGCAATTTGAAGATATAAAGAAATAAAAATTAACATTTGTCCTCTTTGCCAGAGAATTTACACTTGTGCAACTGATAGTATAAGTAGAGTAATTCTATTATCTAAATTCATTAAGCACATGTGCTTTCCATTTTAGAACTTGTATATCTTTTGTATATCTTTCCTATTAATAAAATGATATTTTAGCATTTGCCATCCTGGGCTCATTTTCACCTTTTATAGGCAGCATAACAAGAGGTAGGAGATGTTGAAGGATTGGCAAGGGCATGTATGTGTGTGTGTGTGTGTGTGTGTGTGTGTGTGTGCGCGCACACACACATGCTTGTGTGCTGTCTTGCTTCATGAAAATCTTGAAAAAGTGGGTGCACTTCTCCATTCTGAAAATCTGCTGCAAGTTCAGTTGCTGGCCAGAGATGATAGAAGCCTTGATTCATTTACTACTCGCCAATCAGGACTTGACAGAGGTATTGCTTATTCTCTCATTTCTTCATTGAAGCATGCTGTTGTAGTTTAGTCCCTAATTACTCTCAGCCTGAGATGCTCCACATATCCCCATGGTGGTAATATTTCCCTGCCTGGGTGAGTCATTAGGTTGTTTGGCAGACTGAAACCCCAGCCTTCCGGTGTTGGAACACTACCCCTCGTGTAGCGCCACATCCTTCCCTCGGTGCTCTCTGCTGTGCCACTCTGGCCCTGCTGCTGCGACATTTCAAGCTCTCCTGTACGCAATCACACTTGCCTGCCTTTTCTCTGACTGATTGGACCACTGCCAGTTCCCTCTTCATGGCCAAGGACAGGAGAATGGAAGGGGGGGGATGTCTGAATAGAGCTGCTTAATGTCTAATGGACCAGTGCCTCTCTCCTGCTGAGAGAGGGGGCTTATTTGTTTGCTGGTTACAGGAAAGGTCAGGGAAATCCTTTTCAACAAAGGCCGTGACAGTGAGAATGTGCAATGTCATACATTACTGGTGTTTGAATAACTTAATATCTTGGGTGTGCCCTGCCCCCCACAAGAAAGCCAAGTACTTTGGGATCCTTATTTCCTTTTCATTATCCTCCAGATGGTGGAGACTGGAAGTGATGGGGCTTGGGTTCACACAATGGGTTTTACCAAATGCTTCACAGGTACGCAGTCTGAAGAGTGTAGTGGAGTTTGGAAACGGGTGCTGTTCTATAACTATTTAAAGTAACATACAGTATAGACACAGCCACACACACACACACACACACACACACACACACACACACAACTACACCTTCAGGGAGAATATATCATCCTAGAGGAAATTGTCAATTTGTCACTTCTGATTTAATGACATCTTTCTTAAGTACTTCTTAAGTACTTTCCTTGGCCCCCTTTCATCTGTTTGCACTTGAAAAGAACAAACCCACAAATATCTCTTTCCCACAACAGGTTTGAAAGGTTTTAATAGAAGCATTTTTTTTTTTTTTTTTTTTAGGTTAGGATAAACATGGAAGTGCATTAGGCAGTAGTTGCTCCGGCTGTGATGATGTGCAGGCTCACATTTGATGAAAATGTTCTCATTGGTGTATACCTGGCATTTTCTTTTATATCCTTGGTAAACAGTACTAAGAATTGTGAAGTGGTTCCTTCGATGGAGAAAGATCAACTATAAAAGGAGAATTCACTGCAAGGAAAACACCCTCCAACTTGGATGAGCCAGCTGTCTCTCTAGGGGAAATTTGGTGAGAAATTAACTGCCTAGCATAGATTCCGATAAAGTCATGGAGTGGACAATTTCTAGGAGAGCCTACATCTATTGAGATGTTTATTTAAACAAAGAAATCATCAAACAATAGTTAGGAGGAAGTTGTTTTTCTTTTCTTTCTCTTTTCTCTTTTCTGGAAAAGGAACTGAGGAGGCAGGAGAGGCTGGACCTCCGTGTCACGGTTCACCTGCCCTGGAGGTAGAGCGAGGAGCCTGCTCACTCAACTGTACTTGACTAAGCCGTCAGCTCCTCAGCTTTCACGAGCATTGAATATGTCAAAAATCTTTCAGGGAAAGTGTACATTTTAACTGGGCTGGTTCAGGTTCGTATGTAATGTTGTTTAAGAAGCGTCAAGCGTGTTGATGACCAAGAGGCTCCATGTGTGGGCTATGTGGCCAGGCTGAGCTGTGGTAGGTGTGAGATTCCAAGCAATTGGGGTGTGATATGTTCAGGTTCAGCACAGGTAGCTCTTAGGTTCCTGAGAGGATTGGAGTGTTTTGTAAAACGGCCTGAAATTAACCCTTTCTTCTAATGGGCCATAATGGCCCAGAGAAGGACAGACATTTTTTTTTTTTTTCCTGCTAGGCATAGTACCCAGTTGAAAAGAAACAGCCATTCTGGCAAGTTTAACCATTAATTTTTTTTTTCTTTTTAGCAGACTCTACGTTTACTGCCTAATTTTTGTAAATGGACTGCGAAATGCTTTACAAGAACAAATTATTACTGTGATTAACATGGTGATAATTATTTTCTGTGGGTCTGCCATCTCTTGGCACATTAAAGGCTAGCACTCAGCTTTCTGCAGAGCTGGGAGGAGTCCTTTCCCTAACGAGAGAAGCAGACTTCTCCTGGGCACCCAGTGTCCAGGCTGAGTCCCAGTAGTGTTTGACCCATGCAGAGCCATTGCCTGCATACCATGGCTATGACCCTGGTTGGTTTTGCTTTTACAGGTACATGTTGAGCACCCCTAATCTGAAAACTTAAAATCTGGAAGGCTCCAAAGCCCAGGATTGGGTGTGGCCTGCCACTCAAGAGCTTTGGATTACAGAGCCTTTGGGATGTCAGTTTTTCTGATTGGGGTCGCTGTGAAATAGTGAAGTCTGTATAAATACTCTTAAAATTTAATTTAAAAAATTCTCAAATCTGAAACTACAAATACTTTTGGTCACAAGTATTTTAGAAGTGATGTTCTACCTTTATGGGAATAATTTTTAAAAATTATAGCCATAAAGATGTTTTGAAATATGAGATTTGGGTACATTGGCCAGATCATTTAGCAAACAGGTAGAGAAATAAGGAAGAATGTTCATGTCACACTGCCTGTGGGATTTAGAGTTGTTAAATGACGTTTAAGAAAGGTCACACATTCTAACCCATGACCTCTGGACATCTGAATCTCTGTCCTTAGTCTTTCCTGAAGTCACTAGCTTCAAACTAGCACCTTAAAAAGTGTGGTTTAAAAAAACGATTTATCCTCGACACCAAATGTGTTCACATAAGCTTATTTCCAGAGAATGATGGGGGAATTTCCTGTATGAAAAGAGGGAAGGGGGAAGAAAATTGATTTTAAAAAACAAGTAAAGGGGAAGACAGACCCTCACATATTGAAGAACAGATTCTGTAGTCACAGAAGCTGGCAGAAATGCTAAGTGCTTTTCACAGTCAACATTCAAACAGATTATCAGATGGTATGCTTCACCCCGTTGTTACTTTAAATGAAGTGACCATGAAATCAACAAATCTGCTGTCAGGTGCCTGTCACTAAGGTAGCTCTTCCTGTCACACAATGGCTCACATAGCAGGTAATGTGTTTTTAAGAATCAGCCCTGTGTCACCTCATCAAGTCCCTGTTAAAAAGATGAAATAAGACGGATGGTGTTATGTACCATGGAGTTGACGGAAATCCAACAGAGGGAAATATACAGTCCGGGAAGAAATACATCCATGAGAACAACCTTGGCCCTGGGAAGAGCTCTGTCTCACACAGCCCGAGGAGCTCCTGCTTGTGCTGCCAGGCTCACTGACACTTCAGGGTCTTCATTTAACCTAGCCTTCAGAGCAGTAAAACCAAACATTTTGAAACCAAGGATAGGGAATGGATGACTTCAGTTTGTACCAACTATCATAGATATTTCCTGTACAAAGCAGTCTTAGGCTCCTTAGACCACACTTCCTCTCCTTGTTATTTATTGAGCTACATGGAGTGTCAGAGAATGATTTTATTCATTTCCTTACTGGATTTCAAAGTACCCTCTGGAATTTTATTGTTGCCTTTCCCCAAGATGTCTTCCATATCTCAAAATGATAATGAAAAGGGAGAAGAGTCATGCATCCATATGTAAGCCAGAGACACATTGAAAGTTATAGGTCAGTTGCTTGACTGGGGTCTTTATTCAATGAGAGCCTCCTTTCTTAAAACCCATTTTATGTACAGGTTTGGTAACTGGGTATGTGAGTGGATGCAAGGAGAATGTCCTTTCTCTTTCTGTGATGTCAGTACTGACACCGAAACTGGATAGCCCATGCCTTAGATTAGACAAGCCCATCTGATTAGAGTCGCCGATGCCACGGTGTGTTGGTTCTTTTAATGCCACAGAGACTGTGTCACCTGGATTGACTTCACATAGCAGGTAGAGCACCAAGCAAATACTGTTATAAACTCACATTTCCAAAGGGCAGGGCTAGATACAAAGGCTTCTTTTTAAACATTTATTTATTCGATGTTATTTTTTAAGTTAGCATACAAAGAATTTTTTAACATTTCCATACATATATCATTATACCTTGTTCTTATTTGTCCATTATTGTTTTCTGTACTCCTGTTCTCTCTTGATGAACCTTTTCTTTCCCCCAAAGAGTTCTCCCTTTGGCTTCACTACATACATCTCCCATCACTTTTTCTGGACCCCTCTCCCATTCTTTTTAAATCTCCCTCTCTCTCATAGTCCCCTTATACATATGCATGTACATATTTATGTACATTTATTTATATATATACTATATGCATATATAAATATGAATCACATGTGAAGGAGAACCTGCCGTATTTTACTTTTAGAATCTGATTTATTCCCTTTACCTAATGATATCCAGTCCTATGGACTTCTCTGCCAGTGTCCTTGATGATTGAATAGAATTCCATTGTGTATGGACCACATTTTCTGCTGGTGGACCTCTAAGCTTATTCCCTATCATGTGGATGATGCAGCAGTAGATGTGGCTGTGCAAAAAATCTCTCAGAAATGATGACTTGGATCCCTTGGGTATGTTCCCAGGCATGGTGTAGTTGGACCATACAATGATTCTCATCTTCATTTTTTGATTTTGAGTTTATACTCTTCACCGCAGTGAGTGAGGGTTTTACACACACACACACACACACACACACACACACACACACACATTCTTACTGCCATTTGTTGTCTTTGGTTTCCTTGATGACTGACATTTTAATGGGTGAGATGGAGTCTCAAGGTGGTTTCCATTCATGTTTTCCTAATGCCAAAGAAAATTAGATATATTTTCAAGTATTTCTTGTATTTCTCCTTCAGAAATTAACTGTTTGTTTTCCCAGCCTATTCATTATTGACTGGGTGAATTGGTTTGGGTATTTAATTTTTTTCAGTTATTTATAGGTTCTAGATACTAATTCCCTGCCCAGTAAGTATATTGTATCTTCCCATGCTGAGGGCTTTCTCTTCACTCTACTGATAATGTCCTTGGCTGTGCAGAAGCCTTTCCATTTCATGGACTCCCATTGGTCAGTTCCTAGGATTATCTCCTGTGCTATTATTCCCATTGGTCAGTTCCTAGGTTTATCTCCTGTGCTATTACT
>NC_034596.1:50572602-50577292 GCF_900095145.1 Mus pahari
GTTCCTAGGATTATCTCCTGTGCTATTACTCCCATTGGTCAGTTCCTAGGATTATCTCCTGTGCTATTACTCCCATTGGTCAGTTCCTAGGATTAGCTCCTGTGCTATTACTCCCATTGGTCAGTTCCTAGGATTATCTCCTGTGCTATTACGATCTTTTACAGAGATGGATGTGCTTACCTATGTTTTTCTATAGTTGTTTTTAGAGTTTCGTCTCTTTCATTAAAGTTTCTGATGGGTTTTGATTTGTTTTGGTTTTGTTTTGTTTTGTTTGTACAAGTTGAGAGAGATAAATCTAATTTTGTTCATTTGCATGTGAGCATACAGTTTCAGCAGCAGCACTTGTTGAAGATGCTTTATTTTTTTTTTCCAATGTGTTTTTTTGACTGTTTTGTCAAAAACAAGAGAACTGACGCCATATGGATTTTCATGGTAATCTATTTCTCTGTTGTTTTATGTGTTGGGTTTCTGTTGCTTGTACCTTGCTGTTCTTGTTTCTAGCTTTGTCTATTTTGTCTTGCATCCATCCATCCATCCATCCATCCCACCTATTCAGTTTCCACTATTTATATAGATAATACCGGATTTGGGAATTTTTAAGAAATGCAAATCAATTTCTGCTTTCCACAAATTCAATTGGGTGGTAGGGACAACCAGATAACAGATATTACCTGTGTGTAAATGTTAATAGTGTAACTGTGTCTTAGAGAAACAAAATGGACTTTGCACCCAGGGCAGCACTTGAAATGGAGGTTGAAGGGCAGTTCACCGGATAAGGAATAAAAGGAGGGTTCATATGTGAAGGTGTGGAGGTTTGACCGGAGTGATGTGCATGGCTAATGGTTTCCTCTGGGCTATGTCCAACCGATCCTTCTGTTCCAAGTACTTCACATTCGAATGGGTCAGTGTTGTGGTACACAGTCCTGAGAGCATTTGTCATCTTCAACAGAAGCAACTCTCGAGGTCTGAGCCTGTGGATGTTCTATCCTTGGAGAGGGTAAGCAGGCTCATTAGAGCCTCCCCGGGGATTTCAGTCACTCCCTCCTGTGCCTTTCTGCCAGCTGTAGGCAGTTCTGTCCCAACTGCATGTGGTAATGTTGGGACACTGCATGTGTCCCAACTGGAGTTGGTAAGAGGTTAACTTTAGGGGAAGATGCCATCTCTGTACCCCTGGGGAAGTCATTATCCATGGTAGAATGAGAATTTTCACTTTGGGATGAACCGTGTTCTTGTAAGTAACCCCTCACCCGTGTTTCTGTAATACAGCCCATTAAACTCACTGATGCATCAAGGTACACCTGGGTGGAATAGTTACTTTGGATTGATGGTGGTGCCCTGTTCAGGAGAAGGAGCCATTTGTTTACCACTCCCAGTAAGTTTCTGCAACAGACGGAAATGGCTGCCACCGTCCAGCAATGCTAGCACATTGGGTGTGTAGCAATACAATAGTCAAAACTGTGGCCGCGTTTTGCAGTAGCTATCATTCCAGATGAATTTGGCCTATAAACACAACTAATGGTCTTTTTATGGAAACCATGTAAAAACAACAGACTTATTATTACGCTTGCTAGTTACTGTATCATTTCTCACTTCTGCAGTGTGTGAGTGCGTGCCGATCCCTCTCCGTAGGCATCACTAGGCTTCCATGAGTGGGTTTCCGGGTGCTCTTGCCCAGGTTGCATCTGTAATGAGGCTTGCAGTTTTCTTCACACTTCCTTACAGCTTGGTTGATAAAAATCACAATTCTCTTGTGTGTGTGTGTGTGTGTGTGTGTGTGTGTGTGTGTGAATAGGGAAATAGTCAGCCAGATAATCACATCTGTGGGCTCCTGGAACAACGGGAGTGATACACTTTGCTTTTTCTGAATCTCTGTGTTTCCAGTTTCTGTTTGGATTCCAAAATTGCAACAGCGAGTGGGTATTTTTACTGGTTAAAGATCTTGGCCATAGAAATTATTTCTTGAAGCTTCAAATTACTTCACTGTGCCTTCCGTTTTGTGTTTTCATAGGCATTGCACCTTATAAAACAGGTTGACAAGTATATTTTTCTTGATTCTTAGAGTCTTTGAAGGGAAACCCTTTACTTGAATGAATATGGGAGAATTAGCATTTTTCACATATGTTGTAGGATGACTGAAACAAAACCAAATGGAAAGTAAAAGCCATAAAATTAATGCATGCATACTATATAGAGTTGTACACAACTTTGAGGGAAAGCGGGGAAGGTATTCATAACCTCCTTCGTGTCTTTTAGATTATGTGTTCCTGTCACTGGTCTCTAAATTTTAGGACTAGGACGATTGTTTCTTTAATTACAATTCCTTTCTGAATACTCCAGCATCTTAAAGTGTTTGTGGAGAAGTGTGGAACTTGCTCTTCCTGTCCTCAAATGAGCTCATAAAAATGCATGAATGCTCTTGTCATTCGAGGTGGCAGGGGGTATTTTGGCAGAACAATAAGTTTTCCCCTATAAAGAATAGCTAGGATGTAGCAGTGAAGTGCCAGGATGCATGGGGATCAGATTAAATGTATTTGAATTAGTATCTCTATGGGTTTTATATCTCAAAGTCAAAATAGTCATTCTCATCAGATAAAAATATTCGTGACTGGAGAAACTCTGATCCAGAAACAATCTATCATTTGAATTCCCTGATTGTAATATGAATGGATATTCAAGCTCTGACACACTGAGAGTTAATGCTGTTTCCCAGTTGGTTTATTGAATCACAGTGCCATCTAAAGCGATCTGCTAAGAGGGAAACCAGTCAGAATAAGTATTTAGATACCAGCTTTCAGGGAGCCTCACTGGAGTGCAATCCCCAGCGGTGGACTTCCTAAATGAAATGTCCGTCTCACTCCTCATCCACCCCACACTGGCTGCTGGGGGACAAATGCCCTTGTTCTAGGCAGGCTTACCTTTAAGGTCCTGCAAATTTAAAACCATGAGGTGTTAATAAAAACCAGCCTCTGCACATGCTACCAGGAGCTGTGACATTAATAGGCATTGAATTCAAAGGGGTCAATTTCAATTCCTTGATATGATTCTTGTGTTCAGTTTTAAGTTATCAGAACTTTTAAACTCGGATCTGTACGCTGTGTCCAACTTGATTGTCCCTCAAGTGCACTGACCATGCGCCGCTGCCTCCATCACACCAGGGAATCAGGCACACTCTGGGACTTGAGAATAAGAATCTCTGTCATTGTGATTTATTTTTCTTTAAGTATCCCTTCAGGTTAGGTTGCTATTTCTTTTAGCCTTGCTTCTCTCTCCCATTTCGAACAGTCCCCATAATTTGTTGAGCTCTATTCAAAGTCTGCAGAGCAGTGTTTCCAATATCTATAGCCAGAGGGATAACATTTTTCTTGTTGTTGATTTATGTTATTTGATTGTTTCTTCTTTTTTTTTTCTTTTTGTTTCCTTTGGATTTCAGAATATTATGTGTAGCTTACTTGAACCTAGTAGATCATTTTGTAAATAAGCATCTGGTCAGAGAATGTTAGGTAATAACAGATAAAAATGAGGCAAATCCAAAAAAATAAATTGAAACATGAAATGCAAAGTTAGTGATAGATAGATAGATAGTGATAGTGTATATCTTTTTGATGTGGATACATGTTGTAAAGTTTAAAACTTGTTTTATGGTGTGTAAACTATAAATTAACCTCACTTAGGTATAATGGAAATCACACTTTTTTTTTTTCAATTACACAAGACAGTTAATTAGGTTTTTGAGGAGGTAAATACATTACGTGTGTGGCCTTGAATAGCTCCTGTTGACTTCATTAGACTACTGTGTGAAAGGACAGTAATAAACTCCATTTACAAGGTTGGGATAAGACTTAGTTATAACATATATGGACTACTAGACACATAGAGACGATAAGTGCAAGGTGCTTACTATTATTATTTAAAATTATTCCTTCCATTGCCTCAAATATGTGTAAAGTTATATTATAATTAATAGGTTATTCTCTAAACATAGGATATTATCTATTTATGAAGTGAATTGTAGCTTTCAAGGATATTAAAATCATTGAATGGATCCCAGAAATACTGCAGAGCTGACACAGTCTGAACACCAAGGAAATGGTCTACCTCTACTGTCTGACCTTTAACACAGTCTGCCCTGGTTTGCTCAAAGGCTCTGTCCTCATTGTTGGAGAGAGAAATCATCTCTCTAAAATATAATCAAAAGCAACATTTCTGTGTATTAATTTTAATAATGTGGTCTCTGTTTGTTGGCAGAAACTTGATTAAAGTCAGAGAAGAAAGTGAACTCGCCAGCCAAGTTTTCATGATGTTTGTAATTTAGTTGCACAGGACAGTGTTCAGTGGAAGCAATAGATACTGAGTTCATTATGTCATAGGACAAGATGGCTGGATTATACTTTATTACGGATGCTTAGGAGATATTGTGGAAGAGGAGGTGGAGTGAACAATAAGTTAACATAGAGATTCTGCTTTGATAAAGTGAGCATTTGCTTGAGGCTTTTCAGACATGATCAGATTCTTGCAAAGTGTCTACCAAAGTCAAAGGCTGAGTCAGTAGGCACTGCTGGGGCGTCCGATGGGAGTGGCTGAGAATACAGTGACTGCTTTGGAAGCATGAGACAAAGTTAGGGTTTGGCAGTTGTGGGGCTCCTAAACTAGCTTTTCTCCTAAGCCCTCCCTCCCTCTCTCCTTTCCTCCC